>NC_057806.1:299153259-299173610 GCF_018294505.1 Triticum aestivum | reverse complement strand
CACACCCCTCCCGATGAACAGGACCCCCATTTCGACCGTAGCGCTCCAACACAAGTCTGTTTCCTCCGTTTTGCGGTACGCCACACCCCTCCCGATCAACAAGACCCCCGTTTCGACCGTAGGAGGTCCGTTTCCTCCGTTTTGCGGTACGCCACACCCCTCCCGATCAAGAGGACCCCGTTTCGACCGTAGGAGGTCCGTTTCCTCCGTTTTGCGGTACGCCACACCCCTCCCGATGAACAGGATCCCGTTTCGAATGTGGCCGGTCG
Source organism: Triticum aestivum (assembly GCF_018294505.1). Taxonomy (NCBI): domain Eukaryota; kingdom Viridiplantae; phylum Streptophyta; class Magnoliopsida; order Poales; family Poaceae; genus Triticum; species Triticum aestivum. The sequence goes on along the minus strand of NC_057806.1, from coordinate 299,173,341 downwards.
AACACAAGGCCATTTCCTCCGTTCTGCGGTACGCCAGGCCTCGTTTCCATCGCCTGTTCCGTCCAAGCCCTCTCGATGAACACGACACATTTCGTTGCCTCCCCATGAACATGACGCATTCCGTTGCCTCCCCATGAACACGACGACGACGCTGTTTCTCCGTTCTGACCAAGCCATGTACACGAGCCCTCGCCGTACGTATGCGTGAGTAGGCGTTCGAGACCCCGCCCGTATGTACACATACGTGGCCGTATTTTCTTTCTTGCACCCTGACCGTTGTATGTACGTGTACAAGCTACGTGCGCGCCTCTACTACGACACGTGCGCCGCTCTACATCGACTAGTATATATGTACGTACACGTTCGCGACCAGAATGACAACGCTATGTACGCTTCGACAAGGTGGGTCCCGACTGTCAGGCACTTCCTTGCGTGCAAAGATGTAGCTGGTGGGTCCCAGCAGTTAGGGGGGTGAATCATTTTGTTTTTTTGCCCGAACGCACTTCCTTGCATGTGAAGGTGTAGCTGGTGGGTCCCAGCAGTCAGGGGGGAAACATTTTTTCGCAAAATACGGTGGCCCGTCCGGTGGGTCCCCGCTGTCAGGTGGAGGAATAATTATTTTTGCACGTAATAAGGAGGCACTTGCTTGCTGCGGCCGTGGACCCAGCTTTCAGCCTCTCCACGTACAGTCCACGTCCGATGGAAGTCGTTCCTTGACCACGTTGACCACGCCGCGCCGAGAGCACCAGGGCGGTGGACGACGGCGAGGCCTAGGAAGGGGACGACGGGGAGCCGGGGAAGACGCGGCAGTGGAAGCCCACACGGAGAGGAGTACGTTCACTGGTTCGGCTGCGGTGTGAGGCTGCCATCGCCGTAGGGCCTGGCCAACGGTGGGAATAGTAGGGGGCGGTGAGGCCTCCGCGGCAGCATAGCCGGCCACGGGAGGCAGGAGCATGCGGCACGACCGGCGCTGCTTTGGGCGGTTGGAGCAAGAAGACCAGAGGTTGAAGAAGCACTACGGCCGTTGGATGGACATCGTACGGTCACTGGAGCTAGAATCGTTCATATTGACTAAAGTTGACAAAGGCCCCTGTCCCAGTCAACTTAGTAGGCCCACAAGTCAGCCTCCCACCATGGTGGGTCCCAGCTAGTAGGGGGAGTATTCTTTTTTTTGTGCGTAATAAGGAGGCACTTCCGGTGGGTCCAAGCTGACAGCGAGGGGAACGTTTTATTCGCGAAATACACTGGCCTGTCCGGTGGGTCCGAGCAGTCAGGGGGAAACATTTTTTTCGCGAAATAAGGTGGCCCGTTCGGTGGGTCCCTGCTGTAAGGTGGAGGAATAATTATTTTGCACGTAATAAGGAGGCACTTCCTTGCGGCCGCGTGGACCCAGCTGTCAGCCTCTCCATGTACAGTACTCTTCTGATGGAAGTCGGTCGTTGACCATGTTGACCACGCCGCACCGAGAGCACCAGGGCGGTGGTCTGGACGACGGCGAGGCCTAGGAAGGGGACACCGTGGAGCTAGGTTAGACACAACAGTGGAAGCCCGCGCGGAGAGGAGTACGAGGGTTCACTGGTTCGGTTGCGGTGTGAGGCTGCCGTCGCCGCAGAATAACAGGGGTTGTGGGTGAGTGGAGGGATGGCCTGGCCAGCGATGGGAGTACTATGGGGGTGGTGAGGCCTCCGCGGCAGCACAGCCGGCCATGGGAGGCAGGAGCAGGCGGCACGACCGGCGCGTGCTTTGGGCGGCTGGACCAAGAAGACCAGAGGTTGAAGAAGCACTATGGCCGTTGGATGGACATCGTACGGTCACTGAAGCTAGAAACGTCTATTATTGACTAAGTTGACAAAGCCCTTGGTACGCTCCAACTTAGTAGGCCCACAGGTAAGCCTCCGAAATGGTGCGCCCCAGATGTTAGTGGGAGGAATCATTTTTTGGGCGGCCGAAGCTGAGAATATCCGAGATTGAAGAAGAAGCACGACATCCGTTGGATAGACATCCAACGGCCACTGCTGCTAGAACCGCCTGTTGACTATAATAAGTTGGCAAAGCCTTGCATACGCGTCAACTTATTTTTTTAGGGGATGTGTCACTTAGTAGGCCCACAAGTGTGTGGCAGAGAACTTGTAGCCCATTTGCGATTTGTAAGAATGTACAGCCCATTTTGGAATTCTAATGGTATTTACAACAGCCCATTTACAGTTTGTTAAAAGTACAACCCATTTTCTAGCTAGGACAATGATTAATAATTTCAACCAACCGTTGAAGACAAAATTCAATGAAATTTCACACATTTTGATGGGCTCCGAAATATTTTTATCCCAAAATTTCTAGTCAGATCAAATATAAATTTGTATTACGTAAAAATCCAACGAAACATTGCGCGCGCAACAATGACAATTTAAGATTTTTAAAATCCATAAACAATATTTTATAAACTAATTTCGTGTTTGGTGCATTTTTTATAGTTACTGCCCAGTTTTTATAATTACATCCCATTTATTACTTTTTAAAGCCCATTTTCCTGTTAAGCCTAATGCATCCCTCCTAGGAAAGATTTGCAGCCCAGCAGGGCAGAGAATAACAAGTTGACCTTTCCTGGGTATTCCTCAAAAAAACGTATAACTGGGCTAGCAATTTTCATCTTGAAAAAAATTAATATCTGGGCTGGATATCTGTCCTGGGCTAGACAGGCCACAGCCCGCCCAGTTAATACCCTGCTCTCCTCTGAACAACAATGAAAACATCGCCAAGAAAAACTCTGCAGCGCTCACGCCTCAAAAACACAAATATTGCTCGAGCTGCTTGGTCCCAGCTGTCAGTCGCACCTTGTGCAATTCTCTCATTTATATTGACTACATAGGTTGACAATGGTGTGGGACTGTGATGTCAGGAAACCAGGAGGAAGCAAAAAATATATAGTTGTACATAATAAGGAGGCACTTGCGTACGTACGGCTATGGCCCTAGTGGGTCCCTACCATCATCCAATCAAAATAAAGTCATCTCCTGAATCCTCATGTTCTTTGACGATGTTAACAATGCTTGGCGCCACGGCGAGCGCAACAACTCGAAGGACAACGGAGAGGGCCTCGCGGGCCCTACGGATGGTCTGATACAGTGCCCGCTACTCATTCAGGAAGCCAGGATCATCGGACACCTATGAGCACCTTCGAGAAACTGAGACAGCATGAAACGGTAAGGCCACGCTTGGGAGCTCTGGTTTATTTCAAACCTGTATTAACATATGTCGTGGAATTGTCACGGCAGATGTCCTCATGAAAGGACTTAGTCGCGAGGCCAACACATCTATGTGGTAGCTTGAAGGGGTTGAGCGGAATTGAGAGACGCAACACACAAGACGAGGATTTAGACAGCTTCAGGCCCCGAGAAACATCATCCGGTAATAACCCTACATGCTGTTTGTGGCTAGGTCTCATTATGATCACGAGAGAGTCGCCGACAAGCGGGCTCTTTGTGTCTAGCCCTAGATCTTGTTCTTGTTTTCTGTCCCTCTCTGGGGAGCCCTGCCCCTCCATATATAAGTTAGAGGGGCGGGTTACATGTGGAGTCCAAATAGGATTAGGACTAGCCTATCTTCTACTACAAGTCGGATACAAGTCCGGTTCTTGATTCCTTGTAAGGGAGATATTCCTCACGCCTTTCCTCTTAAGCCGGCCTACCATAACGTAAGCCGACCTTCTGGGCCTTGAGCCTCCTGGGCCCCCGGGTCTTGTCACTCCTCTGATCCGCTTGCCAGGTCACCCATAAGTCGCCAGGATCGGGGCGGGTCATTAGTGAGTCGCCAAGTCCGGCTGGGTTATACATCCAGCCGGGTCATACCGCGGGGTATATCCCTGACATTAGCCCCCAAGTTTAATTTGGATTTATCCATGTTAAACTGATCTGCAACATAAACACAAGAACAAACTGATAGGTTGTACTCCGGGTTAAATATTCTTGTAAGCCGGCACCTGATCATTTTTAAATCCTTGTCATTTCCTTCTTAATACATGCCCATGTACTCATAGCAAATCTCCTTTAGTAGATATGTTCAAACTTTGTGAATGCAAAAAATCCAGATACTTCTTTTGAGAAATCCGGGTAAATAGGCCAGCTTCAGAGTCAATTTGCTGGCATTGGTCTCTTGTAGAGAAATATTGTAAGAAATAATCCACTTGAATTGGCTTCCAAAGCGCCGGCTTAAAACATATTGGTCTTGAAATACTCATCTGACTTTCAGCCAGCTTGAAGAAGTAAAATTTGCCGGTTTATCATAACCAAAATTGCCGGCTTGTAAATATTGATAGCACCGGGTCATAACTGTAGCCGACGCCGGGTCATAATTATTGGTGACACCGGATCATGATTGTTGCAAACACTGGGTCAATCCGATCTGCTCAAAACTGAGAATTTGAACATATTTCTCCCTTATATCCATATTACATGTAGCCCCCAAGGGCCAGTTTAATCAGCATGAATAAGCCGGGACTTATCATCATGGCTTTAAATAAAATCTAGTTGTGTAGCCCCCATGAGTCGGCTATGGTCATAGTAGTGTAGCCGGGTCATCCTAGAATTGTCTTCAGCAAAGAGCAATATGCATTAGCCCCCAAGTGTCGGGTCATTATGTAATAATGAGCAGGGACTTCGTAAATATGATGATGTAAATTTGAGCAGTAACGTGTAGCCCCCAAGGGCCGGCTTAGTAAGATAATACTGAGCTGGGACTTTTCATTGAAAATAATATCATATGATGTTACCCCCATCCTGGGGCTTGAACCCACGTCCACAAGGTTAAGAGCTTTGTGCTTTACCAACTGAGAAGTGGGTCCTTCAATATATAATGGAATAAGGCTTGTGTATCTTGAATTTTAACAGGAGCAATTGGTAGCCCCCAAGGGCCGGCTCATTACAATGGGATGAGTCGGGTCTTCAATAAGGCTAATAAAAATGACTTTGCATTAGCCCCCAAGTGTCATGGTGCATGCTTGCAGCGACATGAGACTTGCATATTTGATGTAACCTCAACTTGAATAATGTAGCCCCCAAGTGTCAGGTCGTACGCCTGCAGCGACTCGGGACTATTTCCTCCATTGTAAAATAAATCATGCCCATTGATAAAGATAATAGCTGTTGCGCTAAAGCGACTTTGAAAACCTCAATCATAATACTGGTTATTGATAATCATAATAGAAATCCAGCCATGTTGGCTATTCAAGATTTGAATAATATAATCCGGTATGAAAACCTCAATCATTCAATATCATCATGAAAATCCAGCTATGTTGGCTATTAAAAATTTGAATAACCCGGTTTGAAAACCTCAATCATTCAATATCATAACGAAAATCCAGCCAAGTTTGGCTATTTAAAGATTTCAAATACCTTATCTGTTGACAAGTAAATCCGGAGTTTAAATACCCGGCGGCTCTTGGCCGATGGCGATTCAATACGCCTTCATTGTAAACCAGAAATTTTTATGACCCGACGGCTTATAGCCTTTTGAAAAAAATCCAGAACGGATAATCATTTTGAAGCATCAAGTTTGGTAATGAGCTTTGAACTTAATCATTTATTTGTCATATTTCTGCAAATCCTGCAGAGAGTTTAAACAACATATGCCCTGGCAACTTAGCGTCAAATCCAGGGCGGGTCATAATATCTCACATATAACCACTGTGATATTGAATTTGTACTACCGGCTTACATAACCTGTGCAGTAAGGGTGATAACCCAATCCTTAGAAGCCAATGCTTCCACATAGATGATGATTGTCATAAACTGGCGACTTATAGTCAAAAGTCAAGCCGGGTTAAGCATAAAGTACTTATGTATATTTGAGATATAATTCCAAAAAGGTCTCAAGTTAAGTAATTGTGGCTGCAATAAACTTTACCAGAGACAGAATAAAACTTTTGAGGCTTCTGATTCGGATACGATCAGTAAACCGTTCCAAAAGTGTTAAGCTAAGATTCGAATACGATCATATAGCTCCCAGTGGCTTTGGTGATGCCGATCAAGAGGGTATCGACAGCTATGTTCTCTTTGGTTCGAATACGACCTATGTTTGAACACGAAGCCCCCAAATGACCTTAAGAGTTGTTTAGTGACGCTGATTCGAATATGATCCACGTCGATTCCCAAAGGGGTTGAGCTATGATTCGGATATGATCAAGAAGCCCCCAAGTGGGTTCGGAAGTTTGCCAATCAAAAGGGTATCGACAGCTATGTTCTCTTTGGTTCGAATACGACCTATGTTTGAACAGGAAGCCCCCAAATGACCATATAAATTTTGTATTGCGCTGATCAAGAGGGTACTGATAGCTATGCTCGATGAGCAGGAAGCCCCCAAGTGATCATAATAAGATAAGCCGTAAGGCAGGATATCCAAGTTTGAACCGTGCATCATGGCAGCAAGTTCTTGGCAACCTTTAATTTTTCTGAGAACTCGAACTTGCAAGAGATTAAATCTTTATGAACCGGAACCTTAAACCGGATTTAAAAGCTTCAAAACTTTGTGAGAGACAAATTTACCTTGAGCCGGATTTTGAACCGGATTTGATAGCTTCGAAGCTTTGCAGGAGAGAAATGTCTCTTGAGCTATATTTTAAACCAGAATCTTCATTTTGAGCCGGAAATTTTTCTGACGGCCTTTAAATATTCGCCAATAAAGAGTAGCCTCCGGGGCCAGGTTATCTTCCCTTCAATGACCCGGAGTTCTTGAATTCATTGAAATCGGCTAATTTTGTCGAGTCATACCATTGTAGCCCCCGAGTTTCAAGATGACTCGAAGAGTTGGCTTGATATTCTCCATATTTGACCATAGCAGAAGGTGTATATCATTGGCGTTGATAACGCGATGTGAATCCACAGAAGGTTGAGGTGACTGCGGCGGGTTATAAATGATCCCGTATGAGCCGTGTCAGCAACTCGGCCAATGGTTCCTTCCAACTGGTTGTTTCAAGCTTAACCAAACTGTAGTGGCGGCGATTTGTGCGCCTGCCCATTGAGCCATCTATTGCAGACGGCGGTTGATAATATATGATAATTTGCCTCCAATTTGTTGGAAGAGAAAACCGGGCTTCCCAAGCAGTGACTTGCTCATACTCAATAAACCACTCATGCAGACAGGTGCAGCCCGGTGTGTTGATGTAGACCAGGCCACAAGAGACGGACGGTAAAGACGACCGTAATATCAGAGGCAGCACAGACAGATGAGTCGGCCGTGGTACTGTAAGCCGGTGCGGGCGAGTTAACCACGTCGTTTTGATGTAGTGGACAATTGTCCTGCATCACCAATATTGCAGACCAAGGCAAAGATAAAACTGTTCTTCGACAAAAATAATATGTGCCAATAAAATATATTTTAGATGGATACCACCTGACTTGTCCGGACAGTAAATGAGTCGGCTGCGGCATTGTAAGCCGGTGCGGACGGAAGAGTCGACCACGGTGCTGTAAGCCGGCGCTGACGAGCGAGTCGGCCGCCGTGTTGGAAGCGGTGCAGACGCGTACGAATCGGCCGCGGGGGCAGACGACGAGTCAACCACGTGCATTGATGTAGCGGGGGTGACGACTCTCTCGTCTGTGCTAGTGCAAAAAATAATACTGGTGCACATCCCTTTGCGACACCTTTATAACGAATAATAGTCCTGCAAAAAAATAGCACAGACCAGAGTAATTGTTCTTAAATAATTTAATATATGCTGATACTATATAAAAAAGATAGCACCTGGTGGTTTGTGCCTGGATGAACAGGACACTGATATTGGATAAAGTTGGACGCAATCAGATGAAAAAGATAGCCTCACTGATGCACGCCTAATTTTGGCAATTGTACTTTGGCTCGATTTTTCTTGTGGCTAGCCTTGACGCCCCCTTTTTTTAAAACGCCTTCATCCAGTGGTATTTGCCTGAAACTGATTGCAGCTTCACGTAATCACGTGACCGAGTACTAGTAGTACTTGGATTTGACTAGTCTTGTCTTCCACGTGATGGATGATGGTCCTTCTTGGAGATTGTGCCATTGTAATTCCGTTTCAATTAGCACTAGTAGCAAGTCTTTGGAAAGTAACTGCCATGGAGACACGGGACAGCGGTCAGGCTGCAGCCTTTTTCTTTTTTAATGTAGATGACCGCCGTTGATCCATAGTATTTTGCCCTTTGACTCCTTGCGTACTAGTAACAACATCTGGTGTCATGTTGGCTTAATGTGATAGACTGTCTTTTTCTGTGATCTGTAGTGCCTTCATGGCAGCAGTACACGGTTGATTGCTACGGCCTGGGATTTGTGGACGTAGAGCAGCAGCGATTCGGAGTTGATCCGGTTTAAAAACGCGAAGTTGACTCGGAACAGACCGGCGGTTCGGACGAAACTGTAGTGAAGCGACGGTGGCTTGGTGCGGCCGTTCAACCAGGGTTGACCCGCCGGTGAAAATGTTGCCTTGGTAATTTCTAACTAATGGGATTTGATGCCTACGTGAGTGGCGGCTTTCCTGGTGCGGGTCCCTCCATACTAATTAAGGAAAACGCTGCAATCTTTGGCCACTTTCAATCGTATTCCACGAACCGTGTCAGACTTTCTTGGGATATTAAAATCTTTGTGGCCGGCAACCACTCGTACGTGGCTGATCGGACAGCCGCCCGACACAACAGTCATCGGACCCGCTCGCCGATTCTCCGCTGACAGCTCTTGTAGCAGTAGTTTTGGTTTCGACGAGAATAATTCCTTCTCTTGATCTCGGCGAGTTATGGCGGTAGCAACGATCCAGCCCTAATGTTCTCTTGATCTTGAATCTCGAATATACCGTTTGACTGTTCGTCGACGATGTAAACTTCTGCGCCGGTTCTTTTCCATCCAGCAAATCACGAACTTCTCAATCCCTGAAGAGATCCCTCCAAGATCTCAACACCACCATGCGCCAGCCCCACGGTGGGCGCCAACTATCGTGGAATTGTCACGGCAGATGTCCTCATGAAAGGACTTAGTCGCGAGGCCAACGCATCTATGTGGTAGCTTGAAGGGGTTGAGCGGAATTGAGAGAGGCAACACACAAGACGAGGATTTAGACAACTTCGGGCCCCGGGAAACATCATCCGGTAATAACCCTACATGTTGTTTGTGGCTAGGTCTCAGTATGATCACGAGAGAGTCGTCAACAAGCCGGCTCTTTGTGTCTACCCCTAGATCTTGTTTCTTGTTTTCTGTCCCTCTCTGGGGAGCCCTGCTCCTCCTTATATAAGTTAGAGGGGCGGGTTACATGTGGAGTCCAAATAGGATTAGGACTAGCCTATCTTCTACTACAAGTCAGATACAAGTCCGGTTCTTGATTCCTTGTAAGGGAGATATTCCTCACACCTTTCCTCTTAAGCCGGCCTACCATAACGTAAGCCGACCTTCTGGGCCTTGAGCCTCCTGGGCCCCCGGGTCTTGTCGCTCCTCTGATCCACTTGCCAGGTCACCCATAAGTCGCTAGGATTAGGCGGGTCACTTAGTGTGTCGTCCAGTCAGGGTGGGTCATTAGCGAGTCGCCAAGTCCGGCTGGGTTATACATCCAGCCGGGTCATACCGCGGGGTATATCCCCGACAACATACAAGTATAATTTACTCGTCATCGAAAACAACGCATAAAATACAGGCGTAATGAAACCGAGGGCCCGAGGTCTGTAAATAAAACCGGCAGGTTATGCGTGTAATTTGAGAGACCAGTGTATATTTTACGAGCACTGCTATATGGACGACATTACCAGACGATACATGCATGACGTGCATATCATGCCATCCATGGGCAAGGCTGAAATAGCAGCTAACGGCTGGATTAGCAATCGTCCGAGTGTCATTCAGCGTTTTTATTGTGTGTCAAGTACTTCCGATATTTTACTAGGCAAAATCGACCAACCAAGCGCCTTCGCCCGAGACCATCTGCTTTAATTTACAAGCGTCAGTTTTACAAGCGGTTTTGGTTGGAAAACGATGATCCAATCATGGCCTAATATCATGAGTTGGTCGGAAGATCATATGGTTTCACGTCTAACCTACCCGACTTGTCGTATAGGCTATGAATGAAACATAAGACGATGAACTTCTTAAGCACGGAAACAACAGAAGATGATGATCTTCTTAACAAGCAAATCACTGGCATTAGATCGACATGCAAAACAATACGAAGCATTATTCTCAGGAGGCACGGTGAACAGCTCATGGTGCCGAATGCCACAACATTCCAAGCTCAACTTTGCAATCAAACACAAGGCCTGGCATTACATAGACAATATTCAGAACAAACTCTTAACACATGAATATCTCAGCAGAGTAACTATTTACTTCTAAACTGAACATAGGAATAGGAAAAAACACTCGACGCTGCTCACAGCAAGGGCGTCCCACTCAAAAATATCAAATGCATGTCTTCTGGCTAACATCAATGAGCAAATTTTGATAAGGTTTTCCAATTCCAATATATTAAACTAATGTCTTGTTGCTAACATCAATGATTAAACTTTGACAAGCTTTTCCCATTCAAAATATGTAATGCCTATGATCGTAGAGTCCTGTCGTAGCTTTTGTACTTGTTTGGGCACTTTTTGCCCAGGGCACTCCATGTGTTGTTAAATTGCCAACGGTCTCTGCAGACTAGTCATGTCACCGGTGTCTAATAATACTCTGTAAAGCTTCTCGGTCATTCCTTCTATAATGTAGCACAAACAGTGACTGCTTCTTTCTGCAAAGTGGAACGACCAACTAGACCCAGTAATGCAACAGTTTGCCTTACACATTGGCTCCTTTTGTGCAGTTCAACTAAAATCGAAGTCGGAATAAAACCGAGCTTTAATTTTGATATCCCTGTAAGCAACAATAGATATAAGGGAAACAATTACTAAGAAATAACGGTTGATGACTTGTACTCCCAGAAGAAAAGCATCTACTGATCTACTTTATCTTAGTGGGAAACAAAGCAGGAGAGTAGCAATTCTCCATCAGTGTGATTCATTCATATTGACTGAGACATTATCTTAACAATGCCTTGTTTCAACATGTATAAAGAACGACAAAGCTTATAAAGGGGGTGATGCTGAATTTGTTGTAACAAAGCAACAAGCATCATGTTTGGGTTGGTCCCATTTTTGTTCACTATTTAATGGGAAAAGACAACAATACAATAGCTTCAATTCATCATTTATTTAAAACAGTACCAATACAAGTAGCATAGAATCTCAAAACACACTGCACGATCATGTGGATGAAGGCAATTACCAACCTGTCATGACGCACACAAGATCATGTACGAATCTGCCAACACGAATAGGAAATCCAATCTCGTTTTGTGCAGTTGCACTGAAATCAAGCAAAGTGTTTCGCGTAGTGAAGCAAAATGTCAAAATAGCCACAAGTTGAATAGATATCCGTGTATAAACAGAGGCAAAAAAGGAATCAATTACTGGCTAATAAAGGAGGATGAAACATGCGGCCACAAAAATGGTAATCCCGCCAATCCCTAACAAGTGTTGCAGTTTTGAAATAAGATTCAATAGTTAATTCTGAGAGTGGCATCAATTACTAGCTTATAAAGGGGGTGATGCTGAATTTGCTGTAACAAAGCAACAAGCATCATGTCTGGGTTGGTCCCATTTTTGTTCACTACTTAATGGGAAAAGATAGCAATACAATAGCTTCAATTCATCATTTATTTAAAACAGTACCAATACAAGTAGCATAGCATCTCAAAGCACACTGCACAATCATGTGGATGAAGGCCTGTACTGACCTTTCATGATACGACCAACATAAAATACAAATCTACCAACACGAATAGGAAATCCAATCAAGTTTCGTGCAGTTGTACTAAAATCAAGCAAAGTTGTCGGTGTGACATTTAAGTTTTCTATAGAAACAAGTTGAATAGATATCCCTATGTTAAGAGGCAAAAAAGAAAACAATTAGTGGCCAATAAAGGAGGATGAAACATGCGGCCACAAAAAGAAGCATCTACCTTATCTTGATGGAAAACAAAGTATAGGACAGTAGCATTTCTAAAATGGTTGCATTGATTCATATTAGCAGAGAAATTCTTTTAAAACAGACCAGTAGTTAATTCTGAGATTAACAACAGTAAAATAGCTGCATGGGACATGCCAGCACCATGTGCGTCCACACGTATAAATGGGTGATGCAGAGTATGTAGCCAAGCAGCATATATGCGCTGGTCCCATATTTGTTCTCTTTGAACCTTCTTCCTATGTGAGGGCAGCAAATCTAGTAGTGCACAAACTACCCGACCCCCCAGTTTCTTTCCCTTTTCAACAAGAGATCGGTTCCTTACAGATGTGTGTACTGGGTTACCCCCCTTTTCCCTTTTCGACCTACAAAGCGGCTGGATAGCCAGTCTATACTACTTTCCGCCCCTCTTTTCCTCATTGAACCACGTCCTAGATTCTTGCTCCGGCCCACTGCACCCTTCTTTCCTCTTTGAACCAAGACCTACATTTGACTACAGATTGAAAAAGATCCAGATGCAGCTAGAGCAACGACGGTTTCAAAGAAACTTATACCTTAGGGTCGTCGGGATGTGGCAAGGCGTGCGGTGGGAGACCGGATCTGCCCACACTACGTACGGCAGCGAGGAAGAAGGGGTCGGTGGCCCTCCCGCATAGGCGCTGGGTGAAAGAGAACAGCGCAGCCGGCAGTGGATTGCCTCCCTCGCCGAAGGCGATAGAGTGAATGATGCACCTCCTCCCCTTCCCGGTGCGACGGGATACGGACGCCTCCTTCACCAGCTGTGAGGGGGGAGAGAGAGACAAGAGGCCAACGCAGTCTTGTTTAGATCTGGTGAAGAGAGGGTGACAGACTGTGAATATAGCAAACCCTAGCAAATGTATCTAGACTCATTTTAGTGCTAGATACCTCCGTATCTAGACAAATCAAAGACAAGTAATTCGGAACGGAGGGAGTAACATATATGTAGTGCGGCGAGCGTGTGGAGAGTGCAAACCCTAGCGAACAAGCGTTGAGCCCGCTTATATATATACTACTGTAGTACGGACTGAGCTCTGGTGCCTTCACTGCACCTGCTTTTGGTTGTATGACAGGTGAGCCAGCCACATTTTGGGCCCACCTGTCGTAAAACCCTAGCAAAAATTGCACCAACGTGAAAGACGACTGTGTCTCCAACGCAACCAAGGTGAACTGACGAAGGATATCATCTTTGTGCATAACAAGCAAAGAGCACTGATGGAAGACAGCTTGTTTTTCGTCGAAAATCGATCTGCTTCACCAGCCGACACAACCATGAGCATCGATAGGTCATCGTGGTGATGCATCATCCATTTGGCATAAAGTTTGGGTGAGGCACCTAAGAAGTTCGACAAATCCTCACTGTGGTCTGTTTCTTCTCAGTAATCAAGCTCGAGGAAGGAAGAACCACGTGGCAGAGGACAGTGAGGCGGAACAACAATGGCCATCCAATTTTGTGTAGTTCTACTAAAATTGAGGAAGACATGCCCGGGTATGGAGACATGCATCGCTGTTTCCAAAAATATAAAAAAGGGTTAGCAACGACATCTCAATTGTCAATAAGAATTAATGAAAAGTACACCAACAAACATAAGCATCATAATTATCTTGATGGGAACTAAACCAGGATACCCGAGAAAAAAAGCAAAAATTCATTTAACCAGTGATAGTACTACCACCATATGGACAATGACCGCACAACCACCATGTACTTTTTGTCGAAACAACATGTATACCTCCACCGAGGCATAAATTAGGACAACTTTTTGAGTGGCATTTCCTCTATAATAGTACTAGTAGGTGATGTTGGACCAGCCGACGAACCCTAGCTACTATGCATGGGGAGCTGGGGAGTAGTCGCATAGAAGAAAACCCGCACGCAGCGACCTGGGGAGCTGGACCAGTACAAGAAGTTATACCTCAGGTGGGCGAGATGTCGTTTAGGCGGGCGGGCGGGATCTACCCACACGACGGTAGCGAACAAGGGCGCGAAGGATCTTCATCCGAGCCAGCGCCGGCTCTGAGAGGATGGTGCGCATCGGCTTCCTCCGTCGCCGACGGCGACAACGTCAACGCTGCACCTCCTCACCTCCTGCAGCGGACGGGATTCGGCCGGATCTGTGACCACCGGTGAGGAGAGAGATAGAGTGGACACTGTCATCTTGTTTTGACATGGAGAGGGTGAGAGAGCGAGACGCGAGAAACTCTATCAAACGAGAGGCCATAATGGAGTAAAAAATCTCTCCATAGCAGTGGTTCTAAATAGAATACGCGCGTTCCCAGAAAAAAGAAACGAAAACTGGCGGACAATTTTTTAAGGTCCTGTCTAGGACACATCTAGATGTGACATAGTTATGTCACATATAAGTTGATGTCCACTCTGTTTGTGGTCTTTTCCTAGTTTTTTTTGTTTCTTGTTGCTACATTATATACTTGTGGGAGCTTAGATGTGATATCCTTAAATAACATCTAGATGTGAATTAGACAAACTGATTTTCTAACGTACCAAGAAAGAAAACTCGATCAAAAACACGCCCCCGCTTCCAGGTCGCGAGAGTCATCGCGCACACACACATAGACATAGACATGCATATCCGTGTTTACGTAAAATTCCATTTCCATTTCCATCTCCAATCATATTTGTCCAACTGGCACATTATTTACGTTGCTAATTATATACGCGGCAATATTAATGTATAGCATCTCTTGTTTGCGCACGTCCGGACCGCTGCCACGGCCGGTCCTGACCAACCCGAACCCTCTTCATCACCCGCGCGTGCTTCCCGCCCGAAATGGTCAGTGCCGCATTCATGCCCGGCCAGAGCGGACGGGACCTCTCACTGGCGCCGGCATTGATTGCGGCGCGTTGGCCGAGAGAGCGTCGCCCGCGCCGCTTCCGGGTGCACGCGGCTGCTCCACGTTCAAAGGTCGCAATAGCCGGCTACAACATGCGCGATCTCTTCCAGTAGTAAGTTCTTGGGAGTCCGTGCTACAGCTAGCTGCCCTCCCCCAACTCGTCAATCTCTTCCAGTAGTGCTAGTACTCCATGGCGCGATACATCAACAAGCAGGCGGGAAAGTTATGGTATACTACTTGGTTTGCGGTGAGTGGCATGCCGAGCGACCGTGTGGGGTCGAGCCGTGGAGGAGGGTGAGACACAAACATGACAGACGTGATTTAAACGTTGGTTTTGCTCGATGGCGCGATCCAATGAAACGAAACGTTGGTTTCTCTCTGTTTCCATTTTTTCTCCGGAAAAACGGAAACTTTTCCACTCCATTTTCATTCCTATTCCAAGGTTGCCCCGTTACAACATTCCATCAAATACAAAGGAAAACTAACACGCATGTTGATGCATCTCAATGATTCACAGATCATAACCAATATTTACATCACAACTAAAGAAAAAAGTTGTGAGAGCGTGTACGATAGAAAAACTATTGATGGGGTCACTACGACTTAAACCCTAAACCCTAAACATGATTTAATTTCCTGGCCAGGTAGAACCTGTCGAAGGAATGTGCTAGAGGGAGATTCTTTAGTGAGAATGTCAGCAACAATAGAAGCAGCACTCTTTGGTTCTCCACCTTCTGGTACCTCTTGTTCCATAGAACTTTCCATATCGGGAAGGAAAGACGGCTGGCACCCTCGGATCATACGATGCTTTTGTGCAATTCCACTAAAATCGACCTGAGCATCCCTGATGGCAAAGATATTGAAGAAGTGTGATTAGAGTAATAGTACTGGCACTAGTTCATGAGACATAAACTCATCACAAATAGAAGCCGGTAGAAGTAGAGAAAGATCGACATGGAGATGGAGCTACGACAGTGGAGCAAGCCGGCTCCAAAAGGAAGATGGACTACCTGGGACGTCGGGCTGTAGCTAGAAGGGCGGTTGGGACGCGGCATCGGCCCATACCGCGGTGACCCCCGATTGGGACGCACCGACTGTGGGTTTTCTCCCTCGCCGATGTCGACCGCGTCTACGCAGAACATTGTTCCCTTCCCCTAGCTGCGGGATCAGGCCCGTCGTTCTATGCTTGTGAAGAGAGCAACCTAAGAAAGCAGGCTTGTAGCTTAGGCTCCTGCTAGTGTATATATAGTGGTTTTATTTTTCTCTCCATATCAACCATTTTATATTGTGTACGTGTCATTCAAGAGTGAAATGATGGTTGCTTCTTCCGACTAACTTACTATGTGATTTGACTGCTCCTTAGTGCCCCCTACACGTACTCCCCCTACGTGTATGCAACAGTCACACGTACACATGGACGCAAAAACGCGCGCGACGCCCTAATGCATGCATGTCCGAGCACACGACGGAACACACACGGTCACGCTCAAGTGCTCAACCTACATGTGCATGCACACACATACTCAGTCAGGGTGAGCTAGTGACCGTATGAACATCGGAAAATATATATATTGAGCGCAATGAGCGTATTATGAAGTCCACTGGCCGTATTTTTACAAATATACAGTGACAGACAGTGTATTTATCTCGTTTGAAATTAAGCCATATTAACCGGAGAGGAGGCAGCATGGACTAGCATTACTTCGTTGTGTCCCGTCAACTTGCCGAACAAGGAGAAGGTTGCAGGGCGGGAGAAGCTTGCGCGCGGTGGCTCGCAGGACAAGGAGAAACTTTTGACTAATGCAAGCTCTCCCTCGCTCAGGCGGTGGGCGTGCAACAGTTAATTCGGTGTCAGATTGCCAGAAGCATACACTATACTACTAGTGCTATTATTGTTCGACTTCCCGAACAGCAAAGCGCAAAGTTTACTAGTACTACTACTATAGTCCATAAAGGTATGTACTATACTAGTAATAAGAGAGGAGCGTCTGCACTCTTATTATAATTTTAAAATGTGATAAAGCAATCTTCAACACATTTGGTTCTCTTCGAGGGTTCTCGCATGTGATAATGGAAGTTGATTGCATGGAACACTCGCCAGAATTCTCGCTTAATTCTAGCTCATATCCTGTTACAAATAGTAGCGCTCAGTAATATTTCCTCTTTTTTTGTTATTCAGCATGTAAACAGGTCAGCAAACCTTGTGGCGCATCTTCGTGCGAACCATGCTTGCTGCACTTTGAATGTGGCCGAGAGCTGGCTTGATGAAACACCTCGCTTCCTACTTCTTTTTTTGCGGGGTACCTCGCTTCCTAGTGACCAATGTCTTGGCTGATCGTCCTAAGAATGCTTATATATGAATAAAGCTCTCTCATTTACCCGCAAAAAAGATTAAGCAATATTAACCGGAAAGGAGAGAGTATGGACTAGCACTACTTTTTGGTGTGTCCCGTCAACTTGCAGAACGAGGAGAAGCTTGCAGGACAAGGTGAAGCTCGCTTACGCCTTTTGACTAATGCAACCTACCCTCGGTGGACATGCATCAGTCCATTCGGTGTCAGATTGTCACAGGCATACACTGTAGTACCCAACATGCGGAGTACCATCATTGTTCGACTTCACAAAGGGGCGAAGAGCCAAGCGCAGTAGTACGCGTACTTGATTTTGCACCTTCATACTACTCCACCCTCCGTCACAGTTTACAGGGCGCACTTCATTATGATGCATTTCTCTCAATGCATTTCCACCACCAGAGAGACTTTAGACGTGTTTGGTTTAATGCTCAATTAATTAGGGCGTGGTAACCGCAATCAAGTCCACAATTTTCTCTCCATGTACTGTACTACTACGGAGTGCATGCATGTGTGTACCCGGGGTGGAAGCACTGCATGCATGTGTGTACGCATTATTCCCTCTAGTAATAGACGCCGTGCTATAACTACCAATGCTATTTTTCAGGCCGATTGCTAGTCGCCTTGGTCCCACAGATTTTTTTTCTTTTTTCTGAAGCGCGCTGTATAAACAGTGACGGATGGAGTAGTATGAGCGGTTCAAAGAAGAGCGTATGGATGGTTGCTTCTTCAGAGCAACTTACAGTGGGAAAGGTGGGGCTTATGATTTGACTGCTCATTACTCACTATTAATGCGGCGCAACGACCGGGCTGAGTCTCCCATGCGGTTGTGCACTACCCCCTCGGTTCTTAAATATACTCCGGAGTATTTGTCTTTCTAGAGATTTCAACGAGTGACTACTCAAATATTTGTCTTTTTAGAGATTTCAAATGGACTGGCACATACGGATGTATATAGACATATTTTAGAGTGTAGATTCACTCATTTTGCTCCGTATGTAGTCACTTGTTGAAATCTCTGTTAAGACGAATAGAATATTTAGGAACGGAGGGAGTACACATACGAAGCAAAATGAGTGAATCTACACTCTAAAATATGCCCGTTTGAAATTTGTAAAAAGACAAATATTTAGGAACGAAGGAGTATAATTTTGTGCATGGCACATGGACCCGGCTGATGAAGAGGCTTCTAGCAATGCTATCAAGCTTCCATCATTTGTTTAGATAATTGACGTACTATGAAAATAATTTTCCAGTGACATGAAATTGTACAATGGTGTGAGCTTTCAGCTTTTGTTTCATGTGTCTTGCCATCGATGCTCTTTCGGAAACAATAAAAAACTAACTTCCTTGCTAATGCATGTAAATTATTAGCAGATCAGAGCTAATAATTACATCACAACTAAAGACAAAGTTGTGAGAAGGTGTTAAATTAAAATTGATCCATGCTTTCATTGGCAGCAACGTCCCCCCAGCTCTGTCTAAATCAACAAGGCATGTCGGGGAAAAAAGTAGCTGTCTGGAGCATGCAACATTCCGATCATTTTGTGCAGTTCCACTAAAATAGAGCTGAGCATCCCTGTTCCAAAGATATCAAGTGTGATTACGATAATAGAGGACTGCTGATGAAACAATAAACACACAAATAGAAGCCGGTCACCTTTGCAGTCTCTCTTAAGACTAACTAGTTGGAGAAGATTAGGCTTGGAGTTGGATGAGGAGGATAGAGCAAAACCAATCTCCCTTTGTGCAGTCGCACTGAAATGTAGAGACGTTGCCCGTGTGACATTTTAGTACAACTGCACAAAACACTCTTAAGAAAAAAGTGATTTGTGCAGTTCACCAAAAGGTCGCAATAGCAACGACATGAAATGGATAGCCCTGTTTGCAAAAAAGAGGTAGAAAGGAAACAATTACTGGCCAATAACAATTGATGACACATGTGACGACAAAAAAGAAGCATATTCCTTGTCCTAAGGGAAGATAACAACACGGTTGTGTTTGTCTAAAACGGTGTGAGGACGAGAATGCAATATGGAAAGTACGCCGGACGAGCTAAGTTTTGGGCAAAGAACTATGGAAGATCCACATGCAGCGATGTGGGAAAACGGGCAGTGGAGCAAGGCCGGAGGGGATACCTGGAGGTCGTCGGGATGTAACTAGGTGAGCGGCGGCGGGCGGAATCTGTGAGCAGGTGGCATAGGCCCTGCCGCACCGGATCTTGGTCAGAGAGAACGACGTGTATCGCAGATCGGGACGTGTTGCCTTGGCGTCGTCGAACGGAGAAACGATGCACTTCCTCCCTTTCCCCCGGCGGACGGGATGCGGCCGGATCAATGACCAACGGTGAGAGAGAGAGAGAGAGAGGCCACCGCACTCCCTTTCCCCTGGCGGACGGGATGCGGCCGAATCAGTGACCAACGGTGAGAGAGAGAGGCCACTGCACTCCCTTCCCCCGGCGGACGGGATGCGGCCGGATTAGTGACCAAAGCTGAGAGAGAGGCCACCGGAGCCTTGTGTGAGATACTTTGAAGAGCAGACTACCTTTTCCTCCATAAAAATCGTTTTATATTCTGTGTATGTGCCATGGAGCGCTATAACTTTATTTAAAAATAACGCGGCAACGCGTCAAGTCGAACTTTGTATCGTGCACGCATGGTACATGACCTCCCTTGGTAAAAAAACCACTACAGGCGTTCAAATTAGCACGTGGGCTGCCATTTCGTAAAGAAATGAGCTCCACCGTGTACCCGTGCGGGTGTGGCTGGGCACGAAGCGTGAGTACGTGCATGGTGCACCTATTCTATTCTTGTATACGTACACCACCTACGTGGAGTTGTGTGAGAGAGATACAAACCTA
>NC_057806.1:299149852-299152779 GCF_018294505.1 Triticum aestivum | reverse complement strand
TTTAACATATGCAATGTGTGTGAAATAGAGTCCTGGATATAACATATATATAGAGGGGGCGATCCACGAGAAGAGAGTGGAGGTATCATCGGCTTGAGGTGTCCATAGAATCGAAGAGAGGGATGATGTGTGTGTGTGTGCGCGCGCGTGCGATCGATAAAGAGTGCCATCGAATTTGTGTGTGCCCACGTCAAAGATATAGAATGGTTGGCCTACTAGAATGTGAGATGGGACATGTGCAGTTTGTCTCTGTGGCATGGATACCTACCTGCAGCGCTCGACTATCGGTGTGTGGTGGGGGAAGAGGGAGGCCCAATTAACTATAGAGGTACAATGGCTGGTATATGTGTAGAGGAGCAGAGAGGCCTAGCTCATGTATTAAGGAGATCGATCTACCTCATGTATTAAGGGAGATCGATCGGCATCCATGCATATGTGCAGGAGATGAATAAGGTTGGGAGAGAGACAGAGCTAGAGCATTGGAGGGGGTGGTAGTGGAGTTGCTTCTAACAAATGGTAGGATAGGCTTGCTAGACAAACGGAGATGGCTGCTTGTTGTCTGTGCACGTGCGTGTGAGAGACGGGTCAGGAGGCATGCACGAATGATGAGGGGGGATGATGTGGCTGTGGTAAGCAGACATAACTACATAGGAAGATCAATCGCCCTTTGTAAGAGAAAGGAGAGACATAACTTGTGAGGTACGTCGATCGGGGGGGTAGTTAAAGTCGATCTAGGTATATGTTGGGAGATCGATCGGTATACATGCATGTGTGTGTTAGAAGCAAATGAGGCACGAGGAGAAGGATAGAGAGAGAGGGATGCATGTAGGAGGTGGTACGAGAGGCATACTATATCGAGGGGGAGGAGTGTGCGAGTACGAGAACGATGAAAAGAGTGGTGGGAGTGAGGCATGGACGGTGACAAGAGAAGAGGGGAAGCTTGTGTTTGTGCTAAGCACACCTGGCTAGAGAGGCATATCGATCGATGTGTGCCGTAAAGAAGGAGCTGGGAGGCCTTCACACACCGTGGGTGAACAACCTAAAGTGAAAAGACGAATTTGCGCGATGGAGCTAGAGAATGCTGAGGGAGGGTGAGAGGGATGCAGGCGTGTGCATGCACAAGAGAAAGTTAGCGCTAGCTACAAAGATAAGAGGGTTGTGTGGGTGTAAAAGACGAATAGAGATCATATATACTTCATTATAAAAAGCGAATTCGGATATTTGAAGAATTTATCATAGTGTTTCAAACCGATGGATGTGTGAATATATATAACGGTGATACACATGGTGTGGTTATGAACATGTTATACTACATTTAATATACTTTATCTCTACTCTTATAAAAAACGGAGTTGTTGATGATGGTGTGCCTGCCATC
The DNA here is from genome assembly GCF_018294505.1 of Triticum aestivum. Taxonomy (NCBI): domain Eukaryota; kingdom Viridiplantae; phylum Streptophyta; class Magnoliopsida; order Poales; family Poaceae; genus Triticum; species Triticum aestivum. Next base: position 299,151,401 of record NC_057806.1, on the reverse strand, counting down.
CTGCATTATAGGCCGTCTGATTTATATCTGGCGGATAGCAAGGAAACTATGATGGTTGAAGTTGGCAACAATCATGATTGTAGATTCTTATTGAAATAGAGAAACGAATTCAAATTTAGTTCTAATTGCAGCGGTAGTATAGACATTTGGAATGCACTAAAATGTTGGTATGAGTAGGTTACATGCATTATACAGCAAGCGAAAAAATTAATCGGACATAACATGGATTCATACTCCCTCCTTCCATCTATATAGGGCATAATGAGATTTTTAAGACCGCCTTTGACTATTGACAAGATTAATAGTACATGACATGCACAATGTGAAAATTATATCATTGAAAGAACCTTTCATAGACGAATTTAACGGTGTGCTTTGTGTAAGTTGCATGTCATATATCATTGCTCTAATATGTGGTCAAAGTTAGCATCGAAAAACGCATTAGGCCCTATATAGATGGAAGGAGGGAGTAGCTTTGAATAGCATTTGTATAGTAAAACGGGGCAATACTCTCTCTTTGTGTGGTATGAATAGTTTTATTTTTTTCGTTTTCTTTTTGGTTGAGGGAAGTGAGAATTGATTTGGTACGTACAAGTACAATATTACTACACGTTAGGCTTGTCCCTAAAATTCAACCCGCGTCTTGTTATATCCCGAAAATTCAGATATCGTGCTCCCAAAACTGGCGCCTTCACAACCTGCGCCTTGCTATCCCGAAATTACAACGCGCGCGAAAACTCCCTCCAGCTGCCAAATCCCGACACGCGAAATCCCCCTTCTAACACTGAGCCGAAAGGGCCGCTAGTTCAAATCGGTGGGGGGGGGTACTTTTGTAACACACCCTACATTTTGGACAAGCGCGTTCCTAAGTCATGCTTCACCCCCTCCCACCGCCCCCTTTTCGCCATTCGAAATCCCAGGCCGCCATAACCTCTCCGCTCCAACCGCGAAACCCCACCCTCCTCCGTCCGCCACGTCACCGCTGCCCAGCCGGAGCCTCTTCCCCGATGACGTCGTCCACCGCAACAGCTCGACGTCCCTCGTCCACCTCCCCAGATAAGGATTCGTCGTCCATCTCATCGTCCCGCCAGTTCAGCCGCCCCGTCCTCCACCTCCAAGGAGTTGCTCCGACGTTCGCCTCATCTATCACGGCTGCTCCATCCCCACAGCGCCGCTTTAACCTTCTCCACCGGAACCGCAGCATCCTCACCGACTCCTTGGACGAAGCCGAGGCCTACTCGTCTCCACCAAAGAGGTTGTACACTCATCGTGTCGCACCTTCAACTTAACTCGACCTCCCGGCGCCGACGGTGCTCCATCCCGCACCCCCATGGAGCGGCTACCTTGAAGCCGGCGCCACGGGTGACATCTCCATGGTGGCTCTCCCCTAGTGCGAGGCCCCTTCGGCGGCGGCGTCCATACTAGCCGGATCTGCTGCTGCTGCTCCGGCTCTCGCTCGATCGCTCGCTCGCCCAGCTGCTGTTGCTGCTGCTCTCCCCCTCGCTCGTGCTGCTGCTCTGCTCCGATTAAGCCACACTTCAGTTGACTG
>NC_057806.1:298530042-298533421 GCF_018294505.1 Triticum aestivum | reverse complement strand
ATGGGCAGCCTGCGGGGCCACCTCGGGGCAACTCGAGGGTTGGTTTTACTCGTAGCTTGACCTATCTGAGTGTGCCCTGAGAACGAGATATGTGCAGCTCCTATCGGGATTTGTCGGCACATTCGGGCGGTGTTGCTGGACTTGTTTTACCATTGTCGAGATGTCTTGTAACCTGGATGCCGAGTCTGGTCGGATTGTCTTGGGAGAAGGAATATCCTTCGTTGACCGTGAGAGCTTGTGATGGGCTAAGTTGGGACACCCCTGCAGGGATTTGAACTTTCGAAAGTCGTGCCCGGGAAGTGGGCAGATGGGAATTTGTTAATGTTCGGTTGTAGAAAACTTGAAGTTGATCTTAATTAAAATACATCAACCGCGTGTGTAACCGTGATGGTCTCTTCTCGGCGGAGTCCGGGAAGTGAACATGGTGTTGGAGTTATGCTTGACGTAGGTTGTTCTAGGATCACTTCTTGATCATAGTTTCTCGACTGTGATTTGCCTTCTCTTCTCGCTCTCATTTGCGTAAGGTTAGCCACTATATATGCTAGCCGCTTGCTGCAGCTCCACCTCATACCTTTGCCTTACCCATAAGCTTAAATAGACTTGATCGCGAGGGTGTGATATTGCTGAGTCCCCATGACTCACAGTTTCCTTCCAAAACCAGTTTGCAGGTGTCGATGAAACCGTGCAGGTGACACAATCCAGCTCAAGGAGGAGCTAGTTGAAGATCGTGTTTGTTATGTTGTTCCGTTTCCAGTTGATCAGTAGCGGAGCCCAGTCGGGACGATCGGGAATCTTTGTAGCATTTGGGGTAGTCTTCTTTTATTTTTGGTTCCGTAGTCGGACCTTGATTGTATCTGGATGTTGTAATGTTTTATTCATGTAATTGTGTGAAGTGGCGATTGTAAGCCAACTATGTATCTTTTCCCCCTATGTATTACATGGGTTGTGTGAATATTACCTCACTTGCGACATTGCTTTCAATGCGGTTATGCCTCTAAGTCGTGCTTCGACACGTGGGAGATATAGCCGCATCGAGGGCGTTACACTAAGCCAACAAACAGTGGCAATTCAGGGCAAGATGTCGCATTACCTAACGAACAACCAACTGTGGTAGAACAGACAAGCACTCCCCCATAATGGGGGAGCTTGATATCTCCCATGCCACAGACGACTCATCCGCCACGTCTTCTCCAAGCCTAGACCAGACTCACTCCCCAAGAGACAGCACAAGCATTCGGTGTTGCCAACCCTAAGCTACTGCCTGAGGCCCGGCCCCAAGTTCTTCTTCTTAGCGTAACAAGCAGAAAGCAGAGGATGGAGGAGAAGGGATGCAAGGATGAATGCCACCGCTCTCCCCTCGCCCCTCCTTTTATAGGAGGATCAAGGAAGAGAGATGGTCCCTCAACGGGCGACCGCCGTCCTCCTCCACCAATTCAATAAGGTCGGGCCCCCGCCTTGATGCTCTCCCACACCATGCGCCTCGGTTACCTACCCCGAGCAATGCATGTAATATATGTGGCTTAGGATAAGGGCGTGGTGGGAAGAGTGAATTGGCAGTTTCTACCACGTGCGTTAAAGTCATTCATGGGCAATTACAAGAGTGGCCCCACCGCGATTGGCTTTACGCGACATGCGGGAAAACCGGAAACTGGACCGGACTCAGGATTAATGAAGAAGCAAAGAAGACCTCAAGGGGCCAGCCACCTCCACGCCCCTTCCTATGCACTTATTAGGGCCTACCCCGACGATGCTCGGCAACGCGTTCGGGACAGGCCCGGGGGCTTCTGTCGGTGCAACAAACCCTGGGTCCGTTGCCCATATTGTGCACAGGCACAAGAACAAGATCACAACACCAAGGTCGGACCAAAGCACAAGGGATCAGATATTCAGGGGCTAGCATGCAGCTCATGAAGACCAAGACTAGGCCAGGAAAGCAAGATACAGCCAAGAGAGAAGCCTCCCTTGTCGGGCAGGCGAGCCTGGTAAGGATGAGGTCGCCCCCGGAAGCAAGCCTCCAGGTCGCCCCAGTAGGCATGCCAAGGCCTACGAAAGCAGAACCACATCACCACACCACATCATCACGACGCAAGTCGTCGATCAGTGTAGTGTCAAGCTGCAAAGTGACTAAGTGGAGGCCATTTGCCACATGGTAGCCACTTCCTACAGGAAATACCTACAAGTGACACCTGTCCTATGACGTGTCGAGCGAGCAGGCGTGAAACTGGCAAAATAGCCCGGCAGGGCCTGTCGGGCAAGCAACTATGTGATGTTGAGTGGCGCATTTAATTTACTCTGTCAGCCTGCAGAGTTAGGTATGATGGCACTGTTTGCTATCTAATCAGTGCATAATGACTGATTTTCCACTGTGGTGACCCCTTTGTCTATAAAAGGAGGCCCAAGGCAACCGTAGAAAGGGGACACATTCATACACGCATAGCCGTTTTTGCCCTGAGGCAACCCTGGCGGGCAAAGCATGTTGCGCTCACCACCATTTTTTCCACCATCAATCCACCAAAGCAGGAGTAGGGTTTTACGCCTCATGGCAGCCTGAACCTGGGTAAAGACTGCATGTGTGATCTCTGTCATGCTGCTCGACGCTCCTCTGCTCTTTGTTCAACGGGCCATCCCCCCGCCGAACCAGCAAGGGACTCTTGGCCCCATAGGTGGCCGTGGTTTCCCACGACAAGCATCATCATAGAAGTAAATAACATGCCCATCAATATTTTCTGCCAGGAGATCTTTAACCATAGCAACACTAGGTTCTACTTTGATTTTTTCAGTAGGTTTGGGTGCTCTAATATTACTTTTGCAAACCAAAGTTGAAACCTTAGCATATTACTTTATCCTAATAGGGAAGGGTGGTTTTTCAATATAAGTAGTAGGCGCAATTGGATCAACATTGTAAATGATAGTTTCATCTTTAACTACGACCAGTTCTTTAATTTCTTCTTTAATAGGGGGGGTGATATTTAAACCACTTCTCCTTAGGGAGATCAACATGAGTAGCAAAAGATTCACAAAAGGAGGCTACTATCTCAGAGTCAAGTCCATATTTAGTGCTAAACTTGTGAAAAGCTTCAGAATTCATAAAAGATTCAACACAATCAAACTAAAGCTTAATACCTGACTCTTTACCTTTGTTGAGTTCCCAATCTTCAGAGTTGCGTTTAATTCTTTCCAAAATATCCCACCTGAATTCAATAGTCTTCTTCATAAAAGAACCAGTACAAGAAGTATCGAGCATGGATTGATCATCACGAGAAAGAAGAGCATAAAAGTTTTGAATAATAATTTCTCTCAAGAGCTCATGATTGGGGCCTGAATATATATTGACTTAAGCCCCCCCCCCAAGCTAGAGCGATACTTTCTCCTTCATGAA
>NC_057806.1:298527707-298529707 GCF_018294505.1 Triticum aestivum | reverse complement strand
ATTCCAATTTCAAGATCCAATATCATCGCATAGCCTATACCATGTCAATGCTTTTCCCTTCAAAGATGAAGGGAAAAACTACTTATTAGCTTCATCTCCGGATAAACCTGCAAGGTTAAATAATCCACAAATTTCATCCACATATATCAAGATGTTCAGTTCCATCTCCTGTATAAGGATTAACTAGAAGTTGTTCTATCATACCCGAAGGAATTTCATAAGAAATATTTTCAGCAGGTGTAGAAGGTTGAGGGGCAACTAATTGTGCTTCCGGTCAAGGTGAAGATACCCTGAACAAACCCCTCAAAAGATGATTCTCCATAGTAACAAGTAACAATAAATTTTAGCATGAAGTAATAATTTATCCGTACCAACTTCCACTTACCAAGAGCACTTCACTCCCCAAAAATGGCGCCAGAAAAGAGTCTTGATGACCCACAAGTATAGGGGATCAATCATAGTCCTTTCGATAAGTAAGAGTGTCGAACCCAATGAGGAGCAGAAGGAAATGACAAGTGGTTTCAGCAAGGTATTTTCTGCAGGCACTAAAATTGTCGGTAACAGGTAGTTTGATAGCAAGATAATTTGTAACGAGAAAATGACGGTAATAGTAAATAAAGTGCAGCAAGGTAGCCCAATCCTTTTGTGGCAAAGGACATGCCAAAATGGTCTCTTATGATAAGCAAGGTGTTCTTAAGGGTACACGGGAATTTCATCTAGTCACTTTCATCATGCTGGTTTGATTCGTGTTCGCTACTTTGATAATTTGATATGTGGGTGGACCGGTGCTTAGGTGATGTTCTTACTTGAACAAACCTCCTACTTATGATTACCCCCTCGGAAGCATCTGCAACTACGAGAAAATTATTAAGATAAAATCTAACCATAGCTATCATTAAACTTTTGGATCCAAATTGGTCCCTTACGAAGTAGCGCATAAACTAGGGTTTAAGCTTCTGTCACTCTAGCAACCCATCATCTAATAACTACTCCACAATGCATTCCCTTAGGCCCAAATATGGTGAAGTGCCATGTAGTCAACGTTCACATCACACCACTAAGGGAATCCCAACATACATATCATCAAAATATCGAACACATATCAAGTTCACATGATTACTTGCAACATGACTTCTCTCGTGACCTCAAGAACAAAAGTAACTACTCATAAATAATAATCATGCTCAAGATCAGAGGGGTATTAAATAGCATAGTGGATATGAACATATAATCTTCCACCAAATAAACCATATAGTAATAAACTACAAGATGTAATCAACACTACTAGTCACCCACAAGTACCAATCTGAGGTTTTGGTACAAAGATTGAACATAAGAGATGAACTAGGGTTTGAGAGGAGATGGTGCTTTTGAATATGTAGATGGAGATTGCCCTCCCAAAGATGAGAGGGTTGTTGCTGACGACGATGACGATAATTTCCCCCTCCGAGTGGGAAGTTCCGCCGGCGGAATCGCACCACCAGAGGGAAAAAGTGCTCCTGCCCAAGTACAGCCTCGGGACGGCGGCGCTTCTTCCCGAAAGCCCCCCTCTGATTTTTTTCTAGGTCAAAATGATCTATATACCAGAAGATGGGCACCGGAGGTGGGCCGAGGAGGGCACAGCCCACTAGGGCGCACCTGGGGACCCAGGTGCGCCCTGGTGTCTTGTGCTCACCAGGGTGGCCCCCTCCGGTAGTTATTTACTCCAGTATTTTTTACTCCAAAACAATTCTCCGTAAATTTTCAGCTCATTTGGAGATGTGCGGAATAGGTAGCTCTGACATAGCTTTTTCAGGTCTAGAATTCCAGCTGTTGGCATTCTCCCTCTTTGTGTAAACCTTGCATATTATGAGAGAAAAGGCATTAGAATTGCTCCATAAAGCATTATTATGCATAAAAAACATTGTAAATAACATTAGGAAAACATGATCCAAAATGGACGTATCAAGCTCCACAACCGATTCCCCCTTTCTCCCCTTCTCGATTCGATTGCCCCGCCT
>NC_057806.1:298144185-298185717 GCF_018294505.1 Triticum aestivum | reverse complement strand
CGCGCGCCATCGCTGCGCCTCGGCTAGACCCCGCCGCCGTCGCTCCGCCTCGCCCGCTCCTTCGCCACGCCGCCGCGGCACGAGCCAGCCGCCGGATCTCCTCCTAGCCGGCGTCCGAGCTCGCCGGAGTTCTCGCCGGTGCCGGATCCAGGGAGTGGGATGAGATCCACCACTCCCCCGAACCAAACGCTTCGGCCCCACACCTGGATCTCGTCGTCCCGCACCACCTCGTCCACCCATTGACTTTTTCCGCGAGGTGATATGGCTAAGTCCCCAGATCTCAGTAATTTTATGCCATGTTCATCAGGACATAACTCTGTCATCGTTGCTCCGATTCATGCGTGTAGCATATCGAAATGTTCGCCTCGACGAGTACATCATTTCATCTCATTGCGTCATTTTCTTTTGAGCTCATCTTGAGGCCCGAAATGCTGTTGGAAGAGGGCTATGTGAGGAAAGTTTTAGATCTATTTCAGCAAATAGCCTTTTGTCATTTTTGCCATGATTAATGTGTGCATGCTATGATCCTGAGCTCTACATGTGTATTGTTATATGCCATGCCATCTTTATAAGGGTGTATGCCATGTATTTTTGTGATATTTGTGGTGACTAGCACAAGCATGCAAAGTAGCTTACTCAATGATGCTGATTCCAGGGACTTATAATTTCACTAAGTCCTTGTTCTGCCATTATTTTTATGCCATATGTTCATGTTGTTTCCTAGTGATCCGTGCACCTTTTGGGCATGATCAGTAAGGATGTTTTGTAGATATTGTGGTGCTCTATCCATCCATGTCTTTGTTTGTAATTCTGGAGCACCCTAGCTTGAGTCAATCGAGCTCTACTTTTGCTATAAAATGTTCCTGGCAGATTGTTAACTTGTTTAGCAATTTTGCCGAGCTTGTTGTTGTTGTTGATCCGTGCATGCTATGTTGTTGTTCCTGCCATGTCTAGATTTTATGACATGTCTTCTTGCTGGGTGTATGCTTAGCTTATCATGCCATGCTTTGTAGTGAGTGCATCGAGCTCGTAAACATGCCTACTTGTTAACTATTTTGCCATGCTCCAGTTTTTCACCAAGTCTGAATCTGTTTATGTTTTCGCTATGTTCACATGCTTGCAATTGTATTTTCTGATCCCTTTTGGCTCAAGGTCACTAAGGGACTTTTGTTATATGCTTTGAGTAGCTGCATGACATGCCTTGCTTTGCCATGATATGTTCCTGTAGCTTGTAGTTATCATGCTCTAAACTTTGCTTCCTGATGATAAATTCCTGACATGCTGTTAATTTCACCAAGTCTGAAACATGTAATCTTTTGTACTTTTGCCATGCTTGTTTGAGCTTGCTATTGAGTGAATTAGCCGTAGCTCACTGTTCATCTTTTGTCAAGCATCATGAGTGGATCCCTGCCATTTATTGTGTTACTATGTTTGAGTGCCGTAGCATATTTTACTTGATGCATTTAGATGGTCACTTGCTGATTATCGTAGTCCGGTGCCATATTTGTTTTGCTTGCCATTTCCAAACCGTGCATCCGATTCCGGTGATCTTTATATCAATTTCAACTGAAATCAACGCACCTTTCCAGTGGAACTCCTGGATTTCCAAGTTGAGGCCAGGTTCAATCATTCCTTTCCAAATCATGCATATGCATCACACACCGCATCCCGCATATCATGCCATGTTCATGTGTTGGTTGTTTACTATGTTGTGTGGCTTCTTTCCAGTGTTGCTTCTTCGGGTTGGTTCCGATAACGTCTCGTTTGTGAGGAACTGTTCGACTACATCCGTTTGTCTTCTTCATGGACTCGTTCTTCTTCCTTGCGGGATCTCAGGCAAGATGATCATACCCTCGAAATCACTTCTATCTTTGCTTGCTAGATGCTCGCTCTTTTGCTATGCCTATGCTGCGATACCTACCACTTGCTTATCATGCCTCCCATATTGTTAAGCCAAACCTCTAACCCACCATGTCCTAGCAAACCGTTGTTTGGCTATGTTACCGCTTTGCTCAACCCCTCTTATAGCGTTGTTAGTTGTAGGTGAAGATGAAGTTTGTTCCTTGTTGGAGCATGGATATGTTGTTCCTTGTTGGAACATGTTTATATGTGGGGATATCACAATATCTATTATTTAATTAATGCATCTATATACTTGGTAAAGGGTGGAAGGCTCGGCCTTATGCCTGGTGTTTTGTTCCACTCTTGCCGCCCTAGTTTCCGTCATATCGGTGTTATGTTCCCGGATTTTGCGTTCCTTACGCGGTTGGGTTATAGTGGGAACCCCTTGATAGTTCGCCTTGAATAAAACTCCTCCAGCAATGCCCAACATTGGTTTTAGCATTCGCCACCTAGCCTTTTCTTTCCCTTGAGTTCTGCAGACTCGAGGGTCATCTTTATTTAAACCCTCCTGGGCCAGTGCTCCTCTGAGTGTTGGTTCGACCGAGTAGACTACGGGGCCACCTCGGGGCAACCTAAGGGTTGGTTTTACTCATAGGATGTCTCATCTGAGTGTGCCCTGAGAACGAGATATGTGCATCTCCTATCGGGATTTGTCGGCACATTGAGGCGGTGTTGCTGGACTTGTTTTACCATTGTCGAGATGTCTTTTAACCTGGATGCCGAGCCTGATCGGATTGTCTTGGGAGAAGGAATATCCTTTGTTGACCATGAGAGCTTGTGATGGGCTAAGTTGGGACTCCCCTGTAGGGATTTGAACTTTCGAAAGCCGTGCCCACGGTTATGGGCAGACGGGAATTTGTTAATGTCTAGTTGTAGAAAACCTGAAGTTGATCTTAATTAAAATACATCAACCGCGTGGGTAACCGTGATGGTCTCTTCTCGGCGGAGTCCGGGAAGTGAACACGGTGTTGGAGTAATGCTTGACGTAGGTTGTTCTAGGATCACTTCTTGATCATAGTTGTTCGACCGTGCTTTGCCTTCTCTTCTCGCTCTCATTTGTGTAAGGTTAGCCACCATATATGCAAGTCGCCTGCTGCAGCTCCACCTCATACCTTTTACCCTTCCTATAAGCTTAAATAGTCTTGATCGCGAGGGTGTGAGATTGATGAGTCCCCGTGACTCACAGATACTTCCAAAACCAGTTTGCAGGTGCCGATGAAACCGTGCAGGTGAAGCAACCCAGCTCAAGGAGGAGCTCGATGAAGACTTTGTTCGTAGTGTTGTTCCATTTCCAGTTGATCAGTAGTGGAGCCCAGTTAGGACGATCGAGGATCTGTGTAGCATTTGGGGTAGTCTTCTTTTATTTGGTTCCATAGTCGGACCTTGTGTGTATCTGGTTGATGTAATGCTTTATTCATGTATTGTGTGAAGTGGTGATTGTAAGCCAACTATGTATCCCTTTCCCCTTTATTTATTTACATGGGTTGTTGTGAAGATTACCTCACTTGCGACATTGCTTTCAATGCGGTTATGCCTCTAAGTCATGCTTCGACACGTAGGAGATATAGCCGCATCGAGGGCGTTACAGAGATGCCCATCAATAGATATCAATGTGAGTGAGTAGGGTTGCCATGCAACGGATGCACTAGAGCTATAAGTTTATGAAAGCTCAAAAGAAAACTAAGTGGGTGTGCATCTAACTGCTTGCTCATGAAGACCTAGGACAGTTTGAGGAAGCCCATAGTTGGAATATACAAGCCAAGTTCTATAATGAAAAATTCCCACTAGTATATGAAAGTGATAACATAGGAGACTCTCTATCATGAAGATCATGGTGCTACTTTGAAGCACAAGTGTGGAAAAGGATAGTAACATTGCCCCTTCTCTCCTTTTTTTGTTTTTCTCTTTTTTTCTTCTCTCTTTTTTGATTGGCTTCTTTGGCCTCTTTTTTAATAACCTCACATGGGGCAATGCTCTAATAATAAAGATCATCACACTTTTATTTACTTACAACTCAAGAATTACAACTCGATACTTAGAACAAAATATGACTCTATATGAATGCCTCCGGTGGTGTACCGGGATGTGCAATGACTCAAGAGTGACATGTATGAAAATTATGAACAGTGGCTTTGCCACAAATACGATGTCAACTACATGATCATGCAAAGCAATATGACAATGATGAAGCGTGTCATAATAAATGGAACGGTGGAAGTTGCATGGCAATATATCTCGGAATGGCTATGGAAATGTCATAATAGGTAGGTATGGTGGCTTTTTTGAGGAAAGGTAATGGTGGGTGTAATGCACCAGCGAAAGTTGCGCGGTACTAGAGAGGCTAGAAATGGTGGAAGAGCGAGGATGCGTATAATCCATGGACTCAACATTAGTCATAAAGAACTCACAAACTTATTGCAAACATCTATTAGTCATCGAAACAAAGTACTACGCGCATGCTCCTAGGGGGATAGATTGGTAGGAAAAGACCATCGCTCGTCCTTGACCGCCACTCATAAGGAAGACAATCAATAAATAAACCATGCTCCAACTTCGTTACATAACGGTTCACCATACGTGCATGCTATGGTAATCACAAACTTTAACACAAGTATTTCTACAATCCACAATTATTCACTAGCCTGACTCTAATATCACCATCTTCATATCTCAAAACAATCACAAGGAATCAAACTTCTCATAGTATTCAATGCACTTTATATGAAAGTTTTTATTATATCCCTCTTGGATGCCCATCATATTATGACTAAATTCATAACCTAAGCAAATTACCATGCTATTTAGAGACTCTCAAATGATATAAGTGAAGCATGAGAGTTCAACAATTTCTTCAAAATAAAACTACTGCCGTGCTCTAAAAAGATATAAGTGAAGCACTAGAGCAAATGACAAACTACTCCAAAAGATATAAGTGAAGATCAATGAGTAGTCGAATAATTATGTAACTATGTGAAGACTCTCTAACATTTAGGAATTTCAGATCTTGGGATATTCAAACAACATGCAAAACAAAATAAAATTACATTGCAAGGATATATAGCACATATCATGTGAAGAACCAAAAACTTAGGCTTAACCAAAATTGATCGATTATTGTTAAAGAAGAAAGGTGGGATGCCAACTGGGGCATCCCCAAGCTTAGATGCTTGAGACTTCTTGAAATATTAACTAGGGATGCCTTGGGCATCCCCAAGCTTGATCTTTTGTGTCTCCTTAATTCATTTCATATCGCGGTTTCCCTAAATCTTAAAAACTTCATCCACACAAAAATCAACAAGAACTCGTGAGATAAGTTAGTATAAATCAACGCAAAACCATATCATTCTCTATTGTAGAAAATCACTAAAATTATAATTTGACATTACATGCTAAATGCCTCTGCATATTTAATACTCTCATCCTCAAATAGAATCATTAAACAAGCAAACATAACCGCAATCTGTCTAAACAGAACAGTCTTAAAATTACCTAACTGTATAAAATTTGTTGTTCCTCGTTTTTTTTAAATTTCAAGATTTTATCATGTTCTGACTATTCACAAATAAACAATGATAGAAACCTTTCTGTTTTTAAAACAACAACATATAGACTTGCAAAATAAGCATGGTAAAGGTTATACTTGACCTTTTTATTAAACTAAAAGATGCAAAACATTACTCTAAATAACAGCAAGTAAATCCTAATAAAATAAAATTATGCTCCAAGCAAAACACATATCATGTGGTGAATAAAATATAGCTCCAAGTAAGGTTACGTATGAACGAAGACGAAAGAGGGGATGCCTTCCAGGGCATCCCTAAGCTTAGTTGCTTGGGTATTTCTTGAATATTACCTTTGGTTGTCTTGGGAATCTCCAATCTTTGGCTCTTGCTACTCCTTATTCCGTAGTCCATTGGAACTTCACCCAAAACTTAAAAACTTCACAACACAAAACTTAACAGAAAACTCGTAAGCTCCAGTAGTATAATAAGGCAAATCACCACTTAGGTACTATTGTGAACTCTTTCTAAATTTATATTGGTATTCTATCTACTGTATTCCAACTTCTTCATGGTTCATACCCTTTGATACTACCCATAGATTCATCAAAATAAGCAAACAACACATAGAAAATAGAATATGTCAAAAACAAAACAATCTGTAGTAATCTGGAAACTTTCCATACTTCTGTAACTCCAAAACTTCTGAAAAATTAGGAAAACCTGGGCAATTTGTATATCAATATACTGTAAAAAATTCAGAATGTTTCTACGCTCCAGTGGTTTTTAACAATTCTGTGACTGGGCGCAAATTTTTCTGTTTTTGGACTTAATTGAATCAACTATCATCCACACTATCCCAAAGGCTTTACTTGGCACTTTATTGAAACAAAAGCTATAAAACATGATTAATATTGTAGCTTAATCATGTGAACATGCAAAAATAGTAGGGGTAAATATTGGGTTGTCTCCCAACAAGCACTTTTCTTTAATGCCTTTTTAGCTAGGCATGATGACTTCAATGATGCTCACATAAAAGATAAGAATTGAAACATAATGGGAGCATCATGATGAATATGACTAGAACATTTAAGTCTAACCCACTTCCTATGCATAGGGATTTTGTGAACAAACAACTTATGGGAACAAGAATCAACTAGCATAGGAAGGTAAAACAAGCATAACTTCAACATTTTCAATGCATAGAGAGGAAACTTGATATTATTGCAATATGTAAAAGCATATGTTCCTCTCTCATAATAATTTTCAGTGGCATCATGAATGAATTCAACAATATAACCATCACATAAAGCATTATTCTCGTGATGCACAAGCATATAAATTTTACTACTCACCACATAAGCAAAATTCTTCTCATTCATAGTAGTGGGAGAAAACTCAACAAAATAACTATCATGTGAGGCATAATACAATTGAAAATTAAAATCATGATGAAAAGTTTCATGGTTATAATTACTCTTCATAGCATACATGTCATCACAGTAATCATCATAGTCAGCAACTTTGTTCTCATAATCAATTGGAACCTCTTCCGAAATAGTGGAATCATCATTAAATAAAGTCATGACCTCTCCAAATCCACTTCCATAAATATTATAAGATTCAACACCCTCCAAAATAGTGGGATCATTACCTAGAATTGACACTCTTCCAAACCCACTTTCACCAATATAATCATCATAAATAGGAGGCATGGTATCATCATAATAAATTTTATCATCAAAACTCGGGGGAGAAACAAATATCATCTTCATCAAACATAGCATCCCCAAGCTTATGGCTTTTCATATCATTAGCATCATGGATATTCAAAGAACTCATACTAACAACATTGCAATCATGCTCATCATTTAAAATTTTAGTGCCAAACATTTTATAGACTTGTTCTTCTAACACTTGAGCACAATTTTCCTTTTCATCATTTTCACGAAATACATTAAAAAGATGAAGCATATGAGGAAATCTCAATTCCATTTTTGGTTTTCTTTTATAGACTAAACTAGTGATAAAACAAGAAACTAAAAGATTATATTGCAAGATCTAAAGATATACTTTCAAGCACTAACCTCCCCGGCAACCGCGCCAGAAAAGAGCTTGATGTATACTACGCAACATTCTTCTTGTAGGCTCGTGTTGGGCCTCCAAGCGCAGAGTTTTGTAGGACATTAGCAAATTTCCCTCAAGTGGATGACCTAAGGTTTATCAATCCGCGGGAGGCATAGGATGAAGATGGTCTCTCTCAAACAACCCTGCAACCAAATAACAAAGAGTTTCTTGTGTCCCCAACACACCCAGTACAATGGTAAATTGTATAGGTGCACTAGTTCGGCGAAGAGATGGTGATACAAGTGCAATATGGATGGTAGATATAGGTTTTTGTAATCTAAAAAATATAAAATCAGCAAGGTAATGAGTAAGAAAAGTGAGCGAAAATGGTATTGCAATGCCTGAAAACAAGGCATAGGGTTCATACTTTCACTAGTGCAAGTTCTCTCAACAATGATAACATAATTAGATCATATCGAAAGCCCTCAATGTGCGACAAAAGTCACTCCAAAGTTCCTATCGCGGAGAACATAAGATGAAATTGCTTGTAGGGTACGAAACCACCTCAAAGTTATTCTTTCTGATCAATCCATTGAGTTATTCCTATAAGTGTCACAAACAACCCTAGATTTCATAGTAAAATAACACCATATGACACACATTAATCAACCGTAATGTCACCTAGATACTCCAATGTCACCACAAGTATCCGTGTGTCAATTATATGATACGCATCAAATAACTTCAGATTCATAATGTTCAATCCAACACAAAGAACCTCAAAGAGTGCCCCAAGATTCCTACCAGAGAAACAAGGACGAAAATATGCATCAACCCCTATGCAAAGATTACGCCAATGTCACCTCAGGAATCCGAGAGTTGAGTGCCAAAATACACATCAAGTGAATCAATATAATACCCCATTGTCACCACGGGTATCCCACACAAGACATACATCAAGTGTTCTCAAATCCATAATAGTATTCAATCCGATAACAGCGAAACCTCAAAGGTAAAACTCAATTCATCACAAGAAGGTAGAGGGGGATAAATACCAGATGATTGAACTATAGTAACAAAGCTCGAGGTACATGAAGGTCGTGCCAAATCAAGAACATGAGAGAGAGAGATCAAACACATAGCTACTGGTACATACCCTCAGCCCCGAGGGTGAAATACTCCCTCCTCGTCATGGAGACCGCCAGGATGATGAAGATGGCCAACGGTGATGGTTTCCCCTTCGGTAGGGTGCCAGAACGGGCTACCAATTGGTTTTTCGTGGCTACAGAGGCTTGCGGCGGCGGAACTCCCGATCTAGGTTTATTTCTGGGGGTTTCTATATTTATAGGAATTTTTGGCGTCAGGAACAAGTCAGGGGGGTCCACGAGGCAATGACAAGGCAGGGGCGTGCCCTAGGGGGGACGCCCTCCACCCTCGTGGATGGATCGTGGCTCTTATGGCCCAACTCTTTTGCTTCGGGGGCTTCTTCTCGTCCATAAAAAATCACCATAAATTTTCAACTTATTTGGACTTTGTTTGATATTCCTTTTCTATGAAACTCAAAAACTAGGAAAAAACAGAAACTGACACTGGGTGCTAGGTTAATCGGTTAGTCCCAAAAATCATATAAAATAGAATATAAAACATCCAAGATAGATAATATAATAACATGGAACAATAAAAAATTATAGATACGCTGGAGACGTATCATACACCCATATGTTTTTAGCCAAATTAAATCCAGTGTTAACTATGTGTATGCTCTTAACTTCTCAGTCTGCCCTGTGACCTCCCCACCGACCGAGTTTTGGAGGGGGACTCTCCACCGGCCGAGCTTGCGGAAAGTGGGACTACATCAAGCACCACGCCTTCCCCGATCATCGAGGAGACCGAGGAGGTGCTATCTAGGAAGACCCCTCCCGGACCAAACACCAGGGGAGGAGGCGACACCATTACGGACGAGGTTAACACCTCGGTCGCTGAAGACCAGGAGAGGGAATCTCTCCACGTGAACAAGGAGGGGGAGCTCGGATAGTCTGAACTCTCCCCGAAGAGGATCACGGAGCCCTTGGGCCCCCCCAGAGTCGTCCATTCCGGCCTCCATCAAAGGGGAAGCCGAGGTGCCTCCACTAGTGCCACCCGTAGCAGAGCGGGTCGCAACTGGATGGCCGACCGTGATGGAGGCACTACAAGAATGATGTTGATCCATGACGACCCAAACCTTCATAGATGACTACAAAACTGTCACACACATCCATCAACAATGTTTTTTAAAACCATCATGTATTCCCTGTCATAGATTGGTTTTCATGGCAGCGGGCCAAAATCTTCACAAATTATGTCGACCCATGACGTTCCTTGGCTGTCATAGATTAGCATTGAGCCGATCCAATTCGGGTCGGGCCTGGGCCTAGCCCGGGCCTTTGTGACGACTCAAGCCGTCACAGAATTTCATGACATGGCGTGCGCATGGACATGACGGCCTAGAAGGCTCATCTAGTGGCTGGCCCAATTAGACTTGTGGCATCCTGTTTTTAGCCCAATCCAATCCGTTCACTTATTTCCTTCAGTCTAGTTCGTTAGCCCATTTGTAAAGGTTTAGCCCATTACATGTTTCCTCTCGGACAACTCGTTAGCCCATTTCCTTTGGTCTAGCAGCCCTTCCTAATTTCAACCCATTTAAGCTTCACCTTCTTCAGCCCATTGTGTTTTTTGTCATCCATTATGCAATTGTTTGGCCATATTAATCCAGTCCTGTTTGCCAATCAATTTAGGCCCAGCTATAGTGTATCACACAGCCCAAAGCTTCAATTCATTGAGCCCATTATTTTTAGCACAATACACAATTTCCAGGCCTGCTTATTTTGGTGTGGTTTGCCAACCGACTTCAACCCAGTTCAGTCCGGCTAGCCAACCAATTTAAGCCTAGTTCTAGTCCATCAACCCAGCTCAAAACAGTAAAATATTGCTTCTAAACAATACCACACTATTATATATAAACACCAATATAGGTTATAGATCATAATGCATATTTGACAATATAAATTAAGTTGCAACACCAAATCACACATGTTCCGATCCAACATAAATATAAAACTACAATCACTCTGGTCTCTGGTGTCACAAACCACCTGCAGCTGCATTCATATACATGAATAGTTCGCATGCAGTTTCAACAACAAAAGCATTGCGAGATAGATTCCAACAAAAGCATGGCACCAGCAAAATATCATACATTACTATCACCTTAGAGCAACATAGTGTTTCAATGACCACGCCTTACCCTGTAGCTGAACTTGATCACCTCTTGCTTAGCAAAAGGTCAAGTTTTATGTCTGTCTCGGCTTGCTTCTTCCTGTACTCTTCTTCTTATCTGACCCTTGCTTCTTCTGATTCCTCTACCTTCTTAGTCAAGGTGTTGAGAATCTCCCAAAGCTCTGCATTCCCTTTCTTCTCTGTTGCCAGTTGCGCTTCAAGGTTGGTACCACTAGTTCTCTGATGCACATGCTGGATCCCCACATGCTGACGAAATAGGCTTCTTGGTGTGCTGAGTGAGCACCTCATGTACAATCTTAGTCACAGAGATAGGTTGTTGTCCATCTTTAGTAGGTTGAGAGACCTTCTCTTCCATTTGATTCTAGCAATGCAAGCAACAAACAAACGTGAAGACAAATATGTGATTTCCCTTGGTTTGATCACATGTATGTATATGATGTACATATGAATACATCTAATTATGCAAAAGATTAAGTTCAAGTAATCTCCTAAGAAATTATGGAATCAAATATAGCATGCGCATACACAATACACCATCATGAAAACTGCTCAAAAATGGATAAAATAAATTGAACCCACATAGCAAGATGTGATATGAAGATGTCATAAATCATCCAACAGTTGCCAAGTGATATGTGCTCAACCGTTTCAAAGTCGCATTATTCTTCTACCTCTCTAGGCTAACTTTATAATTACTGCTTATTGTACTACTTGATCTATTGAAAAAATAAGCATTGTGATATGGTTGGCACTCTTCAAAACCTGACTTACAATTGCAGATTGTATGGTGTCGGTGTACCTTTTATTATTGTTGCTGTAGTAGCATTCTTTAAACAAATCGAATGCAGTGGGTTATTCATCTTTGTATTTTTCTCCCTGAAATGACATATATGCAGCAAGCTTACTTTCGTATTCACTGACGCTTCAAATTTAATAACTATGAAGAGCATAATACAATAAAGTGCACTTGATTTTATCCACTTGTTCAGGATAAAGCATTTATTGGCTGAAGCCAGGGACACACTATATACAATAACTATGTAAAAACGAAGTTCCACATGCGAGAATCCATAACCACAGGCCGGACTTACCAAATTATCACAATGCACATGATAGCTGCGCGAGCCAGTTGTGTGGTGGAACTTAACCTGAGCTCGGTTAGCTTTGTTTTTTTCACAGATCTCCTGCATCAAAAGATCGAATACATGTAAGGCACTTTTGTAGGTCAACATGTATCTTTTTGGGACTCTTCTGCTGGTGATGAAGAAAGGCCTGAGGTGTGTTTCGACTTTTAGGCAATCTAATCCAGCAAGGTAAAATGCTTAATGCATACCCACCATGGGCAATAACTATGCAAGTGTGGTGCACATTTTGATCAGGACAAGATGATTTTGACCAAACAATCGATGGTTGTTTATGCAGCACAATGCCATAATAAGTACAGTGCCTCTGTACACAAATCTAACAACACCTATTTTATTTCACACACAAATACTTCTGCTACAACCGTTTTTACCATTAATGGAACAACATGGTAGCAGTACATTGAGTTGTAGGAAAAGAACTACTAGTGGTACATTAGTCATGCTGTTTATTGTTTTCCTTAATTTTCATTTGTTGCGAAGGGGAACTTGGTCAACCGAAAAAATGGTTCTTATGATCATCATAGTTTATTTCTTGTTCAGATCAAACCTGACATGATAAAATCATATATGTGTACGTGTAGATTACTTCTCCACTACCTCATCCAGTAGCACGTACGCGTAGCTCATCACGTCCTGCTGACAGGTAGCCTGGGATTTATTTTTCTACAACCAATAAACAATCAAAGTGCTCTCTGCAAAAGTATGCTACCATACATGAAGAACACAAACGTTTGAGGATGAAGGGTGTAGGATCGAAAGTATGTCTAGAGGGGGGGGGGGTGATTAGACTACTTGGCCAAATAAAAATCTAGCCTTTTCCTCATTTTAAGTCTTGACAGATTTTAACAACTTAGCACAAGTCAAGCAGTCAACCTACACATGCAAGTCTAAGAGTATAGCAGCGGAATGTAAAACATTGCACATGAAGGTAAAGGGAGGAGTTTGGAGGGATTAAACGCAATGTAGACATCGAGATTTTTGGCGTGGTTTCGATAGGTGGTGCTATCGTACATCCACGTTGATGAAGACTTCAACCCACGAAGGGTAACAGTTGCGCGAGTCCATGGAGGGCTCTACCCACAAAGGGTCCACGAAGAAGCAACCTTGTCTATTCCACCATGGCCATCGCCCATGAAGGACTTGCCTCACTAGGGTAGATCTTCACGAAGTAGGAGATCTCCTTGCCCGTACAAACTCCTTGGTTCAACTCCATAATCTTGACAGAGGCTCCCAAGTGACACCTAACCAATCTAGGAGACACCACTCTCCAAAAGGTAATAGATGGTGTGTTGATGATGAACTCCTTGCTCTTGTGCTTCAAATGTTAGTCTTCCCAACACTCAACTCTCTCTCACAGATTTGGATTTGGTGGAAAGATGATTTGAGTGGAAAGCAACTTGGAGAAGGCTAGAGATCAACATTCATGTGGTTGGAATGGAATATCTTGACCTCAACACATGAGTAGGTGGTTCTCTCTCAAGAAAAGGTATGCTGGAATGGAGGCATGTTCTGATAGCTCTCCTCACGAATGAAGGAAGGGTGGAGGGGTATATATAGCCTCCACACAAAATCTAACCATTACACACAATTCACCAAACTCGGTGGGACCGAATCAGAAAACTCGGTCAGACCGATTTAGTCCAAAATGTGAACGTTAGGCCTTTCGATGGGACTGACATGTCAACTCGGTGGGACAGATTTCATTAGGATTAGGGCATAATGTAATCTCGGTGAGACCGATTACACAAACTCGGTAGGACCGACTTTGGTAATAAGCTAACCAGAGAGTTGGTCAGGCAAACTCGGTGGGACCGATTTGCTCATCTCGGTGAGACCGAAATGTTACGAAGGGGAAACAGAGAGTTTGCATTGCGAACTCGGTGGGACTGATCACTCATCTCGGTTGGACTGAAACGTTATGAAAAGAAACCGAGAGTTTGAAATCCCATCTCGGTGAGACCGAGATCCCTATCAGTGAGACCGAAGTGACTAGGGTTTGTGGAAGTGGCTATGTCAAGTGAACTCGGTGGCGCCAGATAGAATATTTCGGTGGGGTCGAGTTTGACTTTGGTTTAGAACATATGTGGATATGAGAAAGTGGTTGAGGGTTTTTGGAGCATATCACTAAGCATTTTGAGCAAGCAAGCCATTAAGCAACACCTCATCCCCTTTTAATAGTATTGGCTTTTCCTATGGACTCAATGTGATCTTGGATCACTAAAAGTAAAATGTAGAGTCTTGAGCTTGAGCCAATATGTGTCCTTAGCATTTTGAGGGGTCCACAATTATAATCCATGCCATGCCAATCATTGAACTTTCCTGAAATATTTATCTTGAAATAGCATTAGCTCAGTGAGCTATATGTTGTTAATAATTACCAAAACCACCTATGGATAGTTTCACTTTAAATCTCCCCTTTTGGTAATTGATGACAACATATAGATCAAAGCTTCAAAAAATGATAATAAGGTTGAAATACATCGTCGCTTTGAGAAGTATGTGATAAGTAAGAGCTCCCCCTAAATTTGTGCATTATATAAAATTTACTTTTGAATGCAAATGCACAATTGATTATGATCATGGGTCACTCTTCCATGTTACATACATCTTGGTGGAGCGCTCAAAATGATAGAAATTAAAAGCATGCACTCATCACCAAGCAAAGTGAATGATCATATATGGCATATAAGAGATAATATCAGGCAAGCAAGCATTAAAGTAGCATATGATCAAACACATGATCATACAAGTATCTCACACAAGGACATAGAGTAGCAAACAAGCACACAATAAAGTTCAACCAAATAGAAAAAGAGACAAAGAAGCAAAACACTCTCTCTTGAAGCCTATGATCTATACATTCTCCCCCTTTCGCAACAAGTTATCAAAAGTTCAAAAATGCATAGTGCTATGCGTCTCTCAGGCTTGGTCTTCGGGAGGTGGTGTAGAGAGAACTCCAAGGATGAAGGCATCAGTTGATGTAGTTGGAGCTGATGGAGTGGCTGCTGGAGCAACATCCTCTTCCTCTTCATCTTCTTCAGCAGAATAATGCCTCTAAAATTCTTCCATGGGGTCCACCTTCTTGCACCATCTTCCTCCCTTTCTTTTCTTCTTCTTCTTCTTCTTCTTCTTCTTCTTCTTCTTCTTCTTCTCCTCACTAGCAGCCTCTCCTCCAGTTGATTTGGAGGATTCCTGAGTGGAGGCTCTGACCTTAGACATAGGAACTCTTTTTGCTGGTGCCTTCTTGTTCAACCCTGGCTTGGTTGCAGCAGTTGTGGCATACTCCTTCTTCAAGAATTTCTTCTTTGAGCTCACTTCTTCTTCAACAGCTACATAATCCTCATCCTCAAAATCCGAGGTTCTCTTCTTCCTTGATCTGGTGGCTGCTTTGGGCAAGTTACTTGGTGTGCTCCTGCTGCCCTCATCATAGCTGCTTGAGGGACTAGTGCCCTCACTCATTTGCACTTGCTCTTCAGTTCTGTTCTGGCTGTCACTCTAGTCAGACATCTTGGCAAGCAAACTGATAGCAAACCCTGTGAATAGATATAGATAAGGTAGAATAGATGAGCATCACAAAGTGCAGGGTTTTTGCAAAACAGATGAGTCAAACACTTAGTTTTAGTTCTCCACAAAAAACATTTTGGAGCTACCGATTTGTTAAACTCGGTGGCACTGAAGCAACTTTTGGAACCTAAACTAGTGATATCGGTCAGACCGAATCATAGATTGGTGGCTCCAAGATTGCTAGGGTTTCACAGAGAGTTGAACTCGGTCACACCGATTTGCAATTTTTGGTCAGACCGAAAAGCGCATGTGCAATGGCCTAAGCCAAATCGGTGAGACCAATTTCTACAACTTGGTCGGTCCGAGATGAGTTCGGCGGAAACCTAACCCTAAATTTTCAAATCAAACCTAACCTAAAGGATGTTTTCTCTAGATAGATTGTTTTCATACGTGGTAATGATCATGGAAAAACAATGTGCTAGGAATCGGAGTAAGGAAATAGCACAAAGTATCGAACCCATACCCTAGTTCGGCGGGAGTTCGCTACGGCGACAACGGTAGAGCAGAATTCCATTGACGGCGATGAAAACCAGCGGTAGGAGGTCGATGGCGGTGAGAAGATGATCTGGAGACCCGAGGAGGCAGAGAAGGATACGCGCGGGCTGATGGCTTTTGAAGAAATTTCCAAAATCTCAATCGTGGATATATATATATATATCCCGACCCTGTCGGTGTGATCGAGTGGAACAACTCGGTGGCACCGAGATGCAGAATCGCAAGCGGTTACTGCAACTCGGTGTGACTGAAAGGTTCAAATCGGTTGCACCGAGATGGAAAACCTAGATCAACTTAGTGAACTCGGTGTGATGACTCGGTCATACCGAAATGCACAAAGAGGTTTTGGAAGTATAAGCCTATGACGAATCGGTGACTCCGAGTGCTCCTCACACAGAGCGGTTTGAATCTGACTTGATCAAACTTTGTGATGTAGCATGAATAGAGTTTGAGACGAGAAAAGCATAGATAGATAGAGGGAGTTCTTAGGCATTCTTGTCCATCCATTTGGCAAAAGAGAAAAAATCCAAACAATCAAAGTAACAAATGGATGTTCTCGAATGAGTAAAATATGCAATCAACATGCTCACACAATAAAATGACAAATGAAATATGTGACAAAGGATGCACAAACACTCTAGCATCTATCAAGCAATTGGCGATGACTAGGTCATCTATATATGAGTATATTAACTTAGGTGTCAAATGAGAACATTTGATCATAGGTCATACTCATCATTTAAGCACAAGTGGGGTTACCACTTTTACATAAAGCATTGCTGTGTTCACATCATTAGAGTTGCTTTAGCTCAATTGATTAGAGTAAAGCTCCCCCTAGATGTGATATCCCCCCTAAGAGGGATGAACTAACCTTGGGGTTTGTCAATGATGACTTCATGTAGGTGTTGAAGATGTGGACGCTCAATGTTGATGTAGATCAGTTGGAGCAATCCATTGGAGTGAGTTGCACTTTCAATACCTACACGTGTTAGTCCCACAAGGAACAAACAAGGATATCCATAGACATAGAGTGATGTACACACAAGATAATGTCCGTGAAAACATTAGGTTACCTTGTCCCTTGTCTTACCAACAAGAGGGTTTGTGACTCCTTGAACTAGTGCAAGATGTGGAAGTTGTTTGCACTTGTCCTCGCCAAAAAAATATGAGTGAAGTATGTTGGCAGAGTCACTCTCAAGAACTCTCTAGTTCTTCTTCTTTGGGATCCACATCATCTTGATTGGAATCCTTGGATTTGTAGTCGTACTTGATGAAGTAGAACTAGATGTAGTCTTGGGAACCCACTTGACCAAGGCCTTAGGAGCTTCTTCAAATGCATGAATCTCCTCTTGAAGCTTGTCCTTGCCTTTTTGCTTGTGGTCTTGTGGTGGAAGATCATCTTGAGCTTGTGTCCCTTGGAAAGAAGTAGATCATACTTATCTTGTTGAGGAACAAACTTCGTCTTGGGGTATTGATCTTCTTCCCACTCAACTCCATTGGCATTGAACTTTCGTTCAAAACCAACACCTTGGTTCTTCCGGTGTCTTCCTTGCTTGCGTACAATTTCCTCAAATTGCTTACTCCCGGCAAGGCTCTTGTAAACACCTTTCTCTATAATTCCCTTCAATAAGCTATTTTCTTGCTCAAGTGTAACTTGGCTAAGAGAATCATTAGCGGAATCAAGAGAACTAATAGAAGCAACAGCATTGGATTTAACATGATTGTTGTTACTACTAGAAGAAGAATCTTTCTTACTCTTGTTGCTAGATTTAACTTGTGGCATGTAAGTAGACAAGAGTTAACGCTTGGCAATGTAAGAAGAACTTTTCTTACGAAGATCATCATTGATTGCTTTTAAGAACCCATGCTCTTGCTTAAGGTTGAGCTTTTCAAAGCGTAACTTTTCATGAGTCTTTAAAAGTTCTCAATGATCTTCCAAGGTAGTTTTATGAGCTAACTTAAGAGTGTTTAGTTCTTTAGTTAGACGCTCAATCTCCTTCTTATCATCATCATTCGTTTTATCTTGATTATCATGATTAATAGCAAGTTCATCATAGTTTTCATCACTAGAGTTGTCAACAAGTAAATCATCATCACCTCGCAAATCATCTTCATCACTATTGAAATCAACATACTCGGGGTGTGATACCTTTGGGACTTTAGCCATAAAGCATCTTCCAATTCCTTCATTAGGTGAATCAAATATGTCGTAGGAGTTGGTTGACACAAGTGCTAGACTGGCAACACCTTCATCTTGAGTATATTCAGAGTCAGAGTGATAACTTCTCTCGGAGTGATGGTCGGAGTCGGAGCCGGATACCCACTACTAGGAAAAGGCCTGTTAGTGGCGCACCTGTTTTGCCCATTAATGGCGCACTAGAGATGCGCCACTATCATCACGCCATTAGTAACTAATACTAATGGTGCACCCCTGGTGCGCCATTAGTATACCAGACAGTAGTGGCGCACCAGGCAGTGCGCCATTAGTATGTCCCGTGGTGCACCATTAGTATGCCTCCCAGGGGGCCATATTTACCTTGTGCTCTGGGTTACTAATGGTGCACTACTAGGCAGTGCGCCACTATTGTGTTTATTGCAGTGCGCCACTAAAGTGCTGTGTGGTGCGCCACTAGTATGAATATTAGGATTTTTTTATTTTCTGATATTTGCACAGGTTACAAAATATATTACTGGACAGAATATAGACAACACCACACAGCAACAACAGATTTATCGAATACAATAGAAGATTAGTCTCTGAATACAATTCATCTAGTCTCCGAATTCAAAAGACCGAACAAAGTAGAACATTACAAGTCTCGAGACCGTGAGTAGCGAGTTTGTCTTCACATTACAAGTCGATATCGATCATCTAAACTACCATCACATAGAAGAGAGCTGTGGTCATCACAATTAGCATCATCGCGATGAAACTAGTCTTCATCCGGTTCCTCCTCCGCTCCCTCCTCTCTCCCGCTAGATAGCGCGCTTATCTAGCTTCCGCCTCCGCCCTAGTGGTGTACCCTTTGTAACTGTTACCGCTGAAATGGTGAACCTGTCTCCGACACTCCTCCCAG
The DNA here is from genome assembly GCF_018294505.1 of Triticum aestivum. Classification (NCBI taxonomy): domain Eukaryota; kingdom Viridiplantae; phylum Streptophyta; class Magnoliopsida; order Poales; family Poaceae; genus Triticum; species Triticum aestivum. Next base: position 298,166,691 of record NC_057806.1, on the reverse strand, counting down.
TTGTCGTAGACTCCGGGAACCTTACCCTTGTACACGACATACGACAGCATCTCTATGCACTAGCCAAACAAAACGTTAGTAGAAATTCAGAGACAATACATAAGCAATATATAAGTATGCAACAAAATGATCGGAAGAGAAAAGCAAGATATTAATAGCACGATTCATGGTCATACTAATAAATAGCATCGATTACATATAAGTTGAGCGACTGTCCAAACCAAAGAGACATACAAGTTCATTAAAGTTTAATTACAACATGAGCTAATCGATATTTCAGAACTACACATAGCATCACTACTTTCGACTCGACTCAGGGACCGGAGCATGGATGAAGCCGCCGTTTGTCGTGATGGTCATGAAATTGCGGGCATTGTCACCCTGCATTTGTAGCGTTGTTTCTATCTCACTTTTGGACGGTTGATATCTGAGGTAGAACTGCCCCGAGGTATGAAGGACATCTTGATGGATGATTTCCGCAAACTCCGACTGGATGCGAAATAATTCTTGTCTGATGTCCGCGTCCTGGATTGCCGACAAGCTTGCGGCCCAATCTTTGAGATTATTTGGTAGCAGAAGGTGATTATGGTCCCGTATGATCGCCCGCATGTGATGGAGGGCATAGTTCCTTTTGACCGCCAGGCGGCTGCTTGACGCAGGGGAACGTCGTTTTGTGGATGAACACGTGCTTGCCGTACCTACGAATTGGCCTGCTGAAGGTGCCTCCAGAACTGGCGTAGCCTGGGAGAACATCATCAAGAACTTTCTTGATATTTGTGTAGTCTTTCTTCGACTGACGGTCCGAGTAGAAATACGTGGCCATGGAATATTTCAGGCTTAAGAGGATGAGTGTGCAATGTGTGTCACTGCACAAAACACGGAATGTTAGAAAAAAAGAACGATCAAAATCTAAGAAATCATATGTTACGGGGCGGTGAGGGGATGACTTACTCGAGAAAGTAAGGCACGAGGAAGTTATACTTATCTGGGTTTGCCAGAATGATGCCTTCGAGGTATGAACTCTCGACTTGTCGGTCCCTAGTGCTTGAAGGGAATATGCCCTAGAGGCAATAATAAAGTTATTATTTAGGGACAATTGCATTTTTACCCCTAGTTGGTTCCTACCCACGGGTTTTGCCCTTACTTTTCGAGCTTGCTCAGTTTTGCCCTTACTTTTTCAGTCGAGGTCCCTCAAATGCCCTTTGACCGTTTGACCAAAACTTTCAAAATTCATAACTAATTCATATGAACTCAGAAAAATGCAAATAAGATATATAAATGTTCAGATAAACATTACATTTATGTGCATATCATTTGCATTCAGGACAAAAGCACCCTTTAAACTACCTGAGGTAATTAATCCTATTAACATTATTAAAAATAAAAAGGTATAAACAATATATTTTTCATGAATAAAAATTACTTGCAAATGTAGGTGATGTTTTCTAAACATCCAGATATCTTATTTGCATTTTTCTGAGTTCGTATCATCTTGTTATGAATGTTCTAACGACTTTGACCATTATTTGGAAACTTCATCACAAATTCACACGAACTCAGAAAAATGCAAATAAGATATCAGGATGTTTAGGAAACATCACCTACATTTGCTTGTAATTTTTATTCTTGAAAAAAATATTGTTTATACCTTTTTATTTTTGATAATGTTACTAACATTAATTACCTTAGGTAGTTTAAAGGGTGCTTTTGTCCTAAATGCAAATGATATGCACATAAAGGTAATGTTTATCTGAACATTTTGATATCTTATTTGCATTTTTCTGAGTTCATATGAATTAGTTATGAATTTTCAAATTTTTGGTCAAACGGTCAAAGGGCATTTGAGGGACCTCGATGGAAAAAGTAAGCGCAAAACTGAGCAAGCTCGAAAAGTAAGGGCAAAACCCGTGGGTAGGAACCAACTAGGGGCAAAAATGCAATTGTCCCTATCATTTTTTTCTTATATCATGATAAATGTTTATTATTCATGCTAGAATTGTATTAACTGTAAACATAATACATGTGTGAATACATAGACAAACAGAGTGTCACTAGTATGCCTCTACTTGACTAGCTCGTTGATCAAAGATGGTTATGTTTCCTAACCATAGACATGAGTTGTCATTTGATTAACGGGATCACATCATTAGGAGAATGATGTGATTGACTTGACCCATTCCGTTAGCTTAGCACTTGATCGTTTAGTTTGTTGCTATTTCTTTCTTCATGACTTATACATGTTCCTATGACTATGAGATTATGCAACTCCCGTTTAACGGAGGAACACTTTGTGTGCTACCAAACGTCACAACGTAACTGGGTGATTATAAAGGTGCTCTACACGTGTCTCCGAAGGTACTTGTTGGGTTGGCGTATTTCGAGATTAGGATTTGTCACTCCAATTGTCGAAGAGGTATCTTTAGGCCCACTCGGTAATACACATCACTTAAGACTTGCAAGCATTGCAACTAATGAGTTAGTTGCGGGTTGATGTATTACGGAACGAGTAAAGAGACATGCCGGTAACGAGATTGAACTAGGTATTGAGATACCGACAATCGAATCTCGGGCAAGTAACATACCAATGACAAAGGGAACAACGTATATTGTTATGTGGTTTGACCGATAAAGATCTTCGTAGAATATGTGGGAGCCAATATGAGCATCCAGGTTCCGCTATTGGTTATTGGCCGGAGACATGTCTCGGTCATGTCTACATAGTTCTCGAACCCGTAGGGTCCGCACGCTTAAAGTTTCGGTGACGATTGTATTATGAGTTTATGTGATTTAATGTATTGAAGGTAGTTCGGAGTCCCGGATGAGATCGGGGACATTACGAGGAGTCTCGAAATGGTTGAGACGTAAAGATTGATATGTTGGACGACTATATTCGGACATCAGAAAGGTTCCGAGTGATTCGGGTATTTTAGGAGTACCGAGGAGTTATGGAAATTCACCGGGAGAAGTATTGGGCTTTATTGGGCCATACGGGAATAGAGGAGAGAGGCCAAAAGGAAGGAGGCGCACGCCCTCCCTCTGGTCCGAATTGGACAAGGGGTGCAGCCCCCTTTTCCTTTTCCCTCTCCCCCTCTTTCCTTCTCTCCTACTCCGGAAAGGAAAGGGGAATCCTACTAGGACTTGGGAGTCCTAGCAGGACTCCCCACACTTGGCGCGCCCCCTCTAGGGCCGGCCTCTCCCTCCCTCCTTTATATACGGGGGCAAGGGGGCACCTCTAGAAACACAAGTTGATCTATTGATCTCTCCCAGCCGTGTGCGGTGCCCCCTCCACCATATTCCACCTCGGTCATATCGTAGCGGTGCTTAGGCGAAGCACTGCGTTGGTAGCAACATAATCACCATCATCACGCTGTCATGCTGACGGAACTCTCCCGTGAAGCTCTGTTGGATCAGAGTTCGTGGGACGTCATCGAGCAGAACGTGTGCTGAACTCGGAGGTGCCGTGGGTTTGGTACTTCGATCAGTCGGATCGTGAAGATGTACGACTACACCAACCGCGTTGTGCTAACGCTTCCGCTTTTGGTCTACGAGGGTACATGGACACACTCTTCCCTCTCGTTGCTATGCATCACCATGATCTTGCATGTGCATAGGAAATTTTGAAATTACTATGTTCCCTAACAGCGCTGCCCAAGATCTTGGCACGCATGTAGAAGGGGTCGACTATCACGATGTCCGGGGTCTTGTATCTAATGATCCGCATCTCCATACTCAGCGAAAATAGCCGAACGAAGGTGTAGTGCAGCGGGTGAAGGTTAAACATAGTGAAGATGTCATAAAACTGCAGGACGATCATACCCCCAATGGCGCTATCCACAAAGCCCTTGCCCTCTGGCACCTTGGCCACGAAAACCGGGTATGCCACATCATTCTCTCGGAGACGCCACTTCTCCAAAGAAAGAACACTGTCATGCAGACTCCGCATAACACCGGTTGCAGCATTGAGCAAATTAGTCGGTAGCATCGGCCTACCCGCCACATGCACCCTCCTCGAGATATCCTGAGGTGAAGGTGGCCCGTCCTGAGCATGGATCGTACTCGGTGCCGGCTGGCTCACACCCTTGTTACTCTTTCTTTTCTGTCCCTTCTTTTTCTGCTATAATGGGATCGAGTTCTGCTCACAGACAACCTTCTTGAGTGTCTTGGGGCTGATAATATTTCGCACCTCGGCTATCTGAGGCTCGGTGAAGGCGGCAGCTGGAGGCGTCTCCTGAGAACTGAATGCCAGACGACGCCTGTTGCAACTGGGTTTCTCCGCGGTACCAGCTAGATCGTCTTTTGCAGGGTTTGGTTCTTGAGAAGGAGGCCCCAAGAATTTGTCACTGTACCCATGTTCGTTGAAGTACTTATCGACGTTGGTAAATGTACCATCGTTGTCGTCGTCGGCGTCGTCCGGATCCTGTGCCATATGCATGTCCGGATCCTGTGTCATATCCATGTCCGACATGTCCGGTAGCGTTGCGGGGGTCTTGCCATGGCTTGGCACCGGCACGACTGGCGGTGTCTGTGGGGTGGTGTCCCCTGCCCCCAAACGAATCTGGCTCTTCGGCCAAAGCATGGGCCAGCTTATGTAGGCGCTGAGGGTCATCACATCATCTTCGTCGGCCCCATGGGGTCGATACAGAGGTAACATGTCGTCGAAGCCCAGCAGCACCCGAACCAGTTGAACCCTATAAACGGTGGGTGGCATCTGATTACCGTGGAACACGCGACTTCCCGGTTGAATGATTCTGCCCTTGGCGACATCGACCAACTCGTCGTTGTCGATGTCCTGGGAACGGGGGTCCCCAGACTTGCCTGCCCGCGACCCACGGTGTGGCGGAGCTAGCAGGCCGTACGACCCATCTTCATCAACAAAGCATCCAAGACCCTCGCGAGGGTCCAAGCCTCACGAGGCGAACGACGCAAGACCTCCTCCTGAGCGGTCTAGTCAGGAAGGCTCGCGAGGGGCGGAGATATCAAGGCGAAGCGAACCTCATGAGTCTCTCGTGACGTGAGCCATGACGATCGACAACAGGCAGGCGACAGGCAGGCGCGAGCGCGCACAGCGTCCTTGTTTCCTCTTTGGTGCAAAGGGGGGCAAGCGCAACCGCAGAGTACCGAGGCATCAGGCAAAGGTTGCTATTTCAGTGCAACAAGACCAAGACCATGGACTGCAAGATGGAGGTCATCGTGGAGCCCAAGATGGCGTCACCACCAGAGCTTTGGGTAGGCGAAGACTACTTTTGTCAGGATGGCTCGTACTAGCTGTCCCCTCTCAAATTTGCCCGCCGTTGTTGGCTCCCTTCCCGCTCAATATTTGGGAAGAGGACCAGGGCCTCTATAAATAGGACTAGCCACTGCAGTAGAAGGGGGCGATCTCATCGGACCCAGAGATACACACAAGTCCAAAAGCAGAAGAACACCTCAACCTCAGGAGGCTGTTCTCCCCTTGTATTGTTCATCATCAGCCCAAGAGGCAATCCACCACCACCACACTGGAGTAGGGTATTACACTACAACGGTGGCCCGAACCAGTATAAACCCCGTGTGTTTCTGTGTTGTGAGTTCGTCGAGTTCGTCCGCAAGATCTAGTGAGCTAGAGCGTAGATCGGTAGGAGGGAAAGACTTCGCGCGCACCCTAGTGTTCGAACCTTAAGGGTTTGCCGGAACCCCACATCCGACATTTGGCACGCTAGGTAGGGGTGCGCCGGAGCTCCTCTCCACCAACCTACGCCCCACATCGCCGCACTTTGCCCCCATGGCAGGTGCACCGTCACCCACCTCTGCGCCCGACACCAGCAACAGGGAGTCTGGGTACCGAGCCCTGGCCCCCGCCCTGCAGCGAGTGTAGTGGCCAACCAAGTTCAAGCCGGAGATGCCGCCGCGTTACAATGGCGCGGCAGACCCGGCGCTTTTCCTGCTGGCGTACGAGGAGGCCGTCCTCGAAGCCGGGGCGACGCCAAGATCATGGCCAACTGGTTCCCCATGGACCTCGCCGGCGAGCCGCGCGCCTGGCTGCTCAACCTCCCGGGATCTATGGTGGCATCCTGGGGGGAACTCCTCGACCTCTTCACTGCGCGCGGTGTCGGCGCACCACGCAGTCGCGACACTGCTGGGTGGCTCTCAAGCACCACCTTCAGATCGCCACGTCAAACCTTTCTTCCGTCAGATTGGGGCAACCACCAGGCGCCCGGGGCTCCGTCGGGTTGGGCCGCGCCGGAGGCCGACCTCACCTTTGGCTCGGAAGACCGCCCCGACTCCACCGCCGGCTCTGGGGCGCTCCCGATGCTCTGCACACCCACCATCTGCAACGTGGCCGTTACTAAGACCCTCGTCGACGGAGGCGCCGGCCTCAACTTGCTCTCCGTAGAAGCCTTCAGCCTTCTTCATGTGCCGCTCGAGCGGCTCGGCCTCAGCAAGCCCTTCGTGGACGTGGGTAGTGGACCTGCCCACTCTCTAGGGCAGATCCGCCTCCCTGTCACCTTTGGCACGCGAGACAACTACCGCACCGAGCTGGTGGATTTTGACATCGCTTGCATCGGTCTCCCATACAATGCCATCCTCGGGTACCCGACCCTCGCTCAGTTCATGGCGGCGACTCACCCGGCCTATAACCTCATGAAGATGCCAGGGAGAAAGGGCGTCCTCACCATCAAGGGGGACACTAAGGAGGTCATGACGACGCTCAGGCTCGCCTTCAAGACCGTGGCAGCGGCACAGCCGGCCGGTGCCGGTGCGCCCGAGGCCAAGGAGACCGCGCCCACCAAGAAAAAGCAGCTGTTCACCCAAGACAAGGCAGAGACCAAGTAGGTGTCGGTCAGCGAGGACGGGTCTTCAGGAGCCACCTTCACCATAGGAACTGGCCTTGATCCGGGACAAGAAGAAGCTTTGGTGAGGTTTTAGCGCGCGAACAAGGAGATATTCGCGTGGGAGCCCAATCAACTAGTAGTGGTCCCGAGAGAGGTAATCCAGCATCACCTAAGGGTGTGCCCCAACGTACGCCCCGTGAAGCAGCGAGCAAGATGGCAGTCCACTGAGAAGCAGGCCTTCATCATCCAAGAGACACGCAAGCTGGAGGCGGCATGTACCATCCGAGAAGTTCGATACCCCGAATGGCTGGCGAACCCCGTTGTGGTACCGAAGAAAGGTGGGAAGGAACGGATGTGCGTCTACTTCACCAACCTCAACAAGGCCTGCCCCCAAGCTCCGTTCCCCCTTCCGTGCATTGATCAAATCGTCGACTCCAGCGCCGAGTGCTATTTTTTGTGTTTCCTGGATGCGTTCTCTGAATACCATCAGATCAAGATGGCGGTGGAGGATGTGGAGAAGATGGCCTTCTTGACACCATGTGGGGTGTACTGCTACACCTGCATGCCTTTCGGCCTTCGCAACGCGGGCGCAACCTTTGAGCGGCTGATGCATATCGCCTTGGGGCGGCAGCTCGGCAAGAGCACATAGGCCTACGTTGATGACATAGTGGTCAAATCTCGCGAGGCGAGGACGTTGATCCAAGACTTGGAGGAGACCTTTGAGAGTTTGCGTCGGGTGAACTTGAGGCTTAACCCGGAGAAGTGCGTGTTTGGCTTCCCCTCTGGCAAGCTGCTAGGGTTTCTCGTATCCCATAGAGGGATCGAGGCGAACCCGGAGAAGATTAAGGCCATCGAAGACATGATCCCACCACAGACCCTCAAGTAGATGCAAAAGCTGGCAGGGAGGGTGACCACGTTAGGGCATTTCATCTCTAAGCTAGGCGAGCGCGCCTTACCCTTCTTAAGCTCATGAAGAAGAAATGCCCCTTCGAGTGGACCCCGGAGGCCGATCAGGCCTTCCAAGACCTCAAGAAATACCTCACCAGCCCCCGGTGATGGTGGCGCCATGACCTCTCGAGCCACTGGTGCTCTACCTCGCCGCCACCCTGCACTCCGCCAGCACGGTGCTGGTGGCGATTCGGGAGGAGCGCAAAGACAAGGGCATGCCGCGCCAAGCCAGAGCTGGTGCAGCGCAAGGTCAGGAAGGCACACCGAAGCCATCAACGACGGAAGATCAAGCACGGCAGGGCAACATCGCGGAAACTCCTGAGGATGGCCAAGTCTCAGGAAGCCCTCCACCTCAGGATACGCCGCAATCTCCGCAAGACCCGAGCCTCAATAGTGTGCTATCCCTCGCCAAGCACCCGGTGTACTTCGTCAGCAACGTATTGCGGGACGCAAGGGCACGCTACCCCATGCCGCAAAAGCTCCTGCTCGCACTCTTGGTGGCCTCGCGCAAGCTGCGGCACTACTTCCAGGGGCACCCCAAGAAGGTTGTCTCATCTTACCCATTGGAGAGGGTACCTAGGAGCCCAAACTCAGCTAGAAGGGTCGCTGAATGGAACATCAAGCTGCAAGCATTCCAGCTGGAGTTCAACACCACCAGGGTCATCAAGGGAGCCACGCTCGCCGATTTTGTGGCAGAATGGATGGATGCCCCGGCTCTTGAGGAAGGAAAAGACCGGTCCACCTCCCTAGGAAGTGAGGCGCCAGATGGTTGGGTCATGTATTTTGATGGCGCCTTTGCGCACCAAGGCGTGGGGGCTGGAGCAGTGCTCATCTCGCCCACTCAGGACAAGCTTTACTACGCCGTGCAACTCTGCTTCCACCATGGCGAGAAGGTCTCCAACAATATCACAGAATACGAAGGCCTCATATCTGGCCTAAAGGATGTGGCGGCTCTGGGGGTGAGGCGCCTTGGGTGCCTCGCAGCTCCTTGTCAACTTCTCCAACAAAGTGTATGAGCCAAAGGACGAGCACATGGAGGCCTACCTTGCGGAGGTGCGCAAAATCGAAAAGCAGTTCTCAGGCTTGGAGCTGCAGCATGTGCCCCGGGGCACCAACAAGGAAGCCGATGACATCGCCAAGAGAGCATCCAAGCGGCAACCGCAAGAGCCCGGTGTCTTCGAAGAGCGTCTCTTCAAGCCGTCAGCTACGCCATCTCTTTCAAATGCGACACAGCCTCGGGAGGAGCTCCCACAGCCCCTGGCCATAGGAGCCCCAGCTTGCGGCCCAACCTCAGGAGCTCGACTACTCTTGGCGCTCGAGCCCCGGGAGGAGTGCTAGACCAAGGAGTTCAAGGAGTACCTGGTGCACGGGACACTGCCGGAGAAGGAAGAAGACGCGGAGTGCGTGGCCCAACAGGCCACGGCATACTACATTCAAGACGGCGAGTTGTACAGGAAATGACCGAACGATGTCACGTTGCGCTGCATCCCCAGCGATCAAGAGAGGGAGCTGCTAGTTGACATACATGGTGGGGACTGTGGACATCACTCATCATCACGGACCCTCGTCGGCAAGGCCTTCCGCAGCGGATTCTATTGGCCCACAACAATCAACGATGCAGCCGAGCTGGTGAAGGCCTGCGAAGCTTGCCAATTTCACGCCAAGGAAATCCATCAGCCTGCTTAGGGCCTCCAAACCATCCCGCTCACGTGGCCGTTCGTGGTCTGGGGGCTAGACATCCTAGGCCTGTTCCCACGAGCGCCAGGGGGCTACCGTTACCTCTACGTCGCCATGGACAAGTTCACCAAGTGGGCGGAAGTGGAAGCCGTCCGAACCATTCTAGCCCGCTCTGCTGTCAAGTTCATCAAGGGCCTCGTGAGCCGCTTCGGGGTCCCCAACCGCATCATCACAGATAACGGCTCGCAGTTTACTAGTAACCTCTTTAAAACCTACTGTGCTGACCTTGGAACGCAGATCTGCTATGCTTCGGTGGCCCACCCCAGGAGCAATGGTCAGGCCGAGAGCGACAACGCCGAGGTCCTGAGGGGCCTCAAGACCAGGACCTTCAAGAAGAAGCTAGAGGCCTGCGGCAGGGGCTGGCACGATGAGCTCCAATCCGTGTTGTGGTCCATCTGCACCACCGCTACCAAGCCAACGGGCGAGACTCCGTTCTTCCTCGTCTACGGAGCTGAAGAGGTCCTCCCTCATGAGGTCAAGCATCGCTCCGCGCAGGTTCTAGCGTTCGACGAAACGCGGTAGGACGCCATGCGGGGGATGGATCTCGTGCTGGGGGAGGAACATCGTTGCGAAGCTGCATTAAGGGAGGCAAGGTACCAGCAAGAGCTGCGGCGCTACCATTGCCGCAACATTCGCTCCAGGACGCTCGAGACGGGTGACCTGGTCCTGAGGCGGGTCCTCTCCAGGGAAGGGTTGCACAAGCTTTCACCCATGTGGGAGGGCCCGTTCAGGGTCGTCCACATCTCTAGGCCTGGCGCCGTGCACCTGGAGACGCAAGAGGGGACACCTATCCAAAACACCTGGAACATCCAGCACCTCCGGAAGTTCTACCCATGAAGCAAGGCCCAGAGCCTGTGAAGAAAGGCCCAGAGCCTGTGAAACAAGGCCTAGAGCCTGTGAAGAAAGGCCCAGAGCCTGTGAAGAAGGCTCGGTGCCTATGAAGAATTGCCGCCCGTGACACTCTCACGTAATAATGAGTTGGGGTTGTACACGCCCCGGAGTCTCAAGAGCGCCAGCCTCAGGCCCTGGGGCTCCCTCCCATGCCTAGTGGACAACACTTATCTCCGCACTAGCGAGAAGACTTGAAGACTAGATTAGGTGCCGGACGCGGCTTTTCATTTGCTTTCCGTAGTTGGCTCGGTTCTCCTTAATCAAGTTTGCCTTTGCCGTTCCTTGCTGATTTGGTTCCTTCGCCTTTTACAGCGTTTTTCGGCTCTGGTTTTCTCATGATCTCTCTCTGCATACCTCACGAGGGGGCTAGGCAGGTGCCCTCGCGAGCATTTTTCTTCTCTCTGCCTTCTCGTGAGTCACCCTCGTTCGAGCCTGAAAGCTGGCACATCTCTCCTAATCCGTGCCCCTCGAGTACCGCGATACAAAGCGCCAAGTCAAGGTTTGGGTGAACGAAAAATCCTCTAGCGCACCCCCTAACAATTTTTTTGCAATTTCTGAGCAAACACAGACATCTCGTGAAGGAAAGGGTGTACCAAACGCGCCAGGTTAGGCTATCTTTGCGCAAAATAACAACACGACATGGGAATAACACACACGTTGCATTAACCAAGAACCACAGTTTGATACACGCCCCTCTGGGCCTATACTGGTTTCATTTTTTGATCCAGGAAAAAAGGAAAAAGCTAAACAAAGCGGCGTTTCCGCAATCCGCGGAGGCAGGCCCTTAGCGACACCCTGAGCCTAGCCAGACCCCTCCTCATGCTTCACGGAGGCGCGGCGACGAGATGACCCGCTGCCTCCTTCGAAGCGGGCGCGGCGGCTGGTCGTAGCTACCGCTGCTAGAGCTGTCACTGAAGGAAGAGCCGCCGTAGCTAGAAGAGACACGATCGCCACCGAGGGCAGGCTCGCCCTCATCCTCGTCGCGACCGTCACCGAGGCTGAGCACCTCCTCACCGTCGTTCGTCTCGGGGCAGCACCCGGCACGGCGACCATCTTCCCCGAACACCCTCACATAGAGGGTCGACCCACCGTCATATTTGAAGTGGAGCGTGCACCGCCTGCCAGCGGCGGAAGTCTCGACCGCGACCCAGGAGGCCTTGCTGCAGCAACCATCCGCCTGCAACCAGAGCCCGCCTAGACCAGGGGCCGGCAGTTCATCGACAAGGAAGCGCGGAGGCTGGAGCCAGTTGCCAGCCGGGTTCTCCGACAAGACAACGAACTCCGACGATGCATCCGCTGAATGGAAGCGCGGGCGGGGAGGCCGCGCCACCATCGCGCACCTCCCCTCGTCAGCTGGACCGCGATGGTTGGGACGGTCCCCTCCGCGTGCCGCAGCGCCTCCTCGACGGTGGGCCATGGCATGGGTCGCAGCATGCTTGCGCGGACGGCCGCGACCACGCTTGGGCGCCGGGGAACCAGGGCCCTCGCGAGGGGTCTTCCCCTTCTCGACGGCAGAGAACTTCCTTCGTGGCGCCATCGGAGGCACTGCAAGCAATGAAGCAAAGAAGAAGCGAGCAAGCAAGGAAGAGATGGGCAACGGGGGCTCCACCGCCCTCCCCATTTATAGCAAGAGAAGGCCAACCGGCGTCTCCCACGATCGCAAGTAATGATGGTTTCCCTTGCGTGTTGTAGGGACTTGTCAAGTTGTGCAGTCGTCGAGGCAGCGTGGGGAAGCGGAGAGACCCACGACCTATGGATCGCCACGCGTCAACCGAGGCCGCATGCTTTTGGGGCCCGTGGTGCTCCAAACTTGACCCTTGGCCTTGCCGCGAAGCCAAGCCCGCACGCACCTTGGGCCCGGGGCTACTGTCGGCGTCCTGGGAACGGGGGTCCCCAGACTTGCCTGCCTGTGGCCCGCGGTGTGGCGGAGCTAGTAGGTCGTACGGCCCATCTTCATCAACAAAGCATCCAAGACCCTCGCGAGGCAGACAATGCAAGACCTCCTCCCGAACGGTCTAGTCAGGCAGGCTCGCGAGGGGCGGAGATATCTAGGCGAGGCGAACCTCACGAGGCTCTCGTGACATGAGCCATGACGATCGACAATAGGCGGGCGACAGGCGGGCGCCAGCATGCGCAACGTCCTTGTTTCCTCTTTGGTGCAAAGGGGGCAAGCGCAGCCGCGGAGTACCGATGCATCGGGCAAAGGTTGCTATTTCGGTGCAACAAGACCAAGACCAAGGACTGCAAGACGGAGGTCATCATGGAGCCCAAGACGGCGTCACCACCAGAGCTTTGGGTAGGCGAATACTACTTTTGTCAGGATGGCTCGTACTAGCTGTCCCCCCTCAAATTTGCCCGCCCTTGTTGGCTCCCTTCCCGCTCAATATTTGGGAAGAGGACCAGGGCCTCTATAAATAGGACTAGCCACCGCAGTAGAAGGGGGCGATCTCATCGGACCCAGAGATACACACAAGTCCAAAAGCAGAAGAACACCTCAACCTCAAGAGGCTGTTCTCCCCTTGTATTGTTCATCATCAGCCCAAGAGGCAATCCACCATCACCACACTGGATAAGGGTATTACACCGCAACGGTGGCCCGAACCAGTATAAACCCCGTGTCTTTCTGTGTTGTGAGTTTGCCGAGTTCGTCCGCAAGATCTAGTGAGCTAGAGCGTAGATGGGTAGGAGGGAAAGACTTCGCGCGCACCCCAGTGTTCGGACCTTAACGGTTTGCCGGAACCCCACATCCGACAGTCGTTCATGAAGTGCAGGAGAGTGCACGGAACATTGGTGGCGCCCTGCGAAAACATGTAGGGCGTCAGGGATGCCCAGTCAAAGACAAAGAGATGAAGTCTTCGGCCGAGAGGCTTAATTAGTTACCGTGATGGCGTCGAGCTCGGCTAATGTCGAGGCACCGCCAATGGCAGGCGTGCAAGTGATGGAGGGGTCGCTTGCTGCTGAGGTGCCAGCCGGTGTATTCTTCCCACACCCAGGTGTATTAAGCTGGAATGCCGGCGCCGCCGCAGGAGACACCAATGTCGCCTCCACCGGAGACACTAATGGCACCGCCGGCGAGTTGCTGCCCGTGAAGCTGGGAATCAGGCGCGGCCCCTGTTGGCCGCCCGCAATCCACGCCTGCAGCCCAGAAACCAAGGTAGGCATAATGGCAGTTATCGTCGCTCCGAGTTGGTCTCGCACTTGCTCTTCGACGATCTCCGGAATCCGCGCCACTTGTGCCTTGAGTTGTTGGAGCTCACACTCCTGGATTTTCGAGCTAGTCTTTCTCTCCTTTCGCCCAGTGGTATAGTACTCCGACCATTTCATGGACAAGCCTTTCCCGGCCACACGACCAGCTGATGTCGGCTTACTAAGCCTATCCTTGTTTTTCATTACGTTCAACACCCTATTTAAAGGGGTGTCGAAAGGGGAGCTCTGAGACGACCCCACACTACTGCTTTCAGTGTCCTGCGGAAGAAACGTGAACCATTTAGAAATTTGGCTTCATTAATTAGAATGCAACCATATGGAGCTAATTATGTGGGGGTGTATTCCTTACCAGAACACGCTCAAGCGCCTTGGTCTTCAGATCCGTGGTATGCTCCTTGGTTACCGGGTCAATCTTGTACTGGGCCCTGACATAGTTCCTGGTCTGCTTGTCATGGTATTTCTCGAAGAGGGGCGGTAGGCCTCGCTCGGCACGCTCCGCATCCTGCTTGTCCCATATAGGTTCCACCACTCCGTAACCGCCGGGACCGAGTTTGTGGACCCCTAAGTTCAAGTCCCACATCTCTTTCCCCCACTAACTTGATTCCGCAGATGCGTTGCTCTTGCACTTGATCTTGAACTCCCGGTAGTCATCTTCGCTGATCGAAGGATTTTTCTCCTTGATCTTCTCATAACTATCACCTTTTTCAATCATGCTCTTCACCGGGGCTCTCCAAGTAGCCAGGACCGCGCTCATCTTCGTGAGGGCAGCACTATTCACTTTATTCCCTGAGAGGCGTGTGTTTGCGAAGTCACCGGGCAACTTGTATTGTTTGTGCAGTTTCGTGAAGAGGAGGTTGCGCAAATTCCCTCGCTCACGATGCCTTAGGTTCTAGATGTTGATCGAGACGGTGCTCCGGAGAATGCACCCGAGCTGTCCCACGTACCCCTTGACTATTTCTAGGGGCGCCGTTGGATGCCCCTCGGAGGACACTTCAGTAAATTTCTCATTGACGGTGCCGAGCATGTTCGGGCGCTGGTCCTTCCGTTGCCTCTTCGGTTGGCTGCCATCTGTGCGTGCGCTGCCATCATCAGTGGTGGCATGCTCGGCGGCACCATCAGTGGTGTCATCCCCGACACCACTAGGGGTTGTGTAGTCAGTATCGGTGTCGGGGGCGGCGTCCTCATAGCGGTGAGGTTCTTCCTCCATCTCCTGGGACAGCTCCCAGAATGCCTTGCCCGAACCGCCGGCCTCATCGTTGTTGGCCATGTTTCGCTCTAAATAGGAAAAAAGTTTGGTCAAAAAGTTGGTTATTGTCAAGGAACAAGATCTGATCATTTAGGGTTTGTGAGGAATTATCATGGTCTCATCATTTAGGGTTTGTCGACACCAAGGCATTCTAAAAGCTAAGCTTTTATCATTTAGGCTTTGTCGATGCCGAGGCACCCTAAAAGCCTAAGCTTTCATCATTTAGGTTTTTATCGACACCGAGGCACCCTAAAAGCCAAGGTTTTATCATTTAGGGTTTGTTGACGCTGAAGCACCCTAAATGCTAAGTTAAGTTTTCATCATTTAGGGTTTATCGATGCCGAGGCACCCTAGATTGACTGATATATATGGGTACTCTAAATGGCAGATCGCATCGGCAGCACCGCCTACTCGAGTGCCTAGGAAAAGAGCACTGGTGCTTCTGATCATGCTACCCCCTCACAGCCAGAGAAACAGAGAAGGCAACTTGCAGGTTAAACTATGCCAAACAGAGTATTATATCACAGGCACACACATATGTATATATATCACACATACTTGAGTTAACACAGACTACAAAATGAAACAAGTTCACAAGGTTGGATACACATATATGGTGACAGATAGAGTAATAACTATGAGTTGATATCACACTTCTATATGTATAACACAAGAGGCAGTTGATCCTACTTAATTAAGTACTAAGATACCCCGGACCATGCATTAGTCGCAAGTACCCCATATGTCCTATTTTTAGCGAAGTCATGCTAAAATTCACTTAAAATTTCAGCATGACCTTTGCTGAAAATAGGACATATGGAGTACCCGAATTTGCCGGAACGGAAGTTAATCGACATTCCAGCGAACTCAAGGGCCTCTCGAGGTACCTGCAAAATCATCACGACATGATGGTCGGAGACAAAACCCAGCAAACTCCTTCCCTTCACTCGGGGTACATCAATATATCTTCTAGCCATGAAACCATACCCTGATTCTCCTTTCTTTGTCTTGCCAAAGAGAAGTTGGCTGCAGAGGATGGTCCAACTCAGATCAGCCTACAGAAGTTCATTGTATAATTCTGTTTAGTTCCAAGCATATACGAATACTCTTTAGAGTGGGCACAAAGATGGAAGCAAACTAATAGCACAAAGTGAATAGCAAATCGGCTACTGAAACTATACTGAAACCATGTTGAAACTTTACTGAAACTACTCCTTGCAAGCAAACTGAAACTACTCCTTGGAAGAAAATTGTGTTGGAAGGAGTATTGTGTGCACAAATCTACTCCAGCTAGTTGCTTTCACTTAGAGATTGTTAGGAAGCCAATAGCACAAACAGCATGAGTCATTCTTCAGACCATTACAAATAGAAACAATGGCAACCAAGGTTAAAAACCAACAATCCTATATATTGAAATCTTTCGGTTGTTTAGTGTTCTAGCTTGGAAGTTGTACCTACCACTATTTTCTGGAGATTACATTCTTAATGGAGGGCTATGGTTGTGCACTCAAAAGTTGTTGGAAAGAAAATACCCTGTATTTTAGTGCATTATAGTACAAAAAAGTAGGAAAAGTTCCTGTAAAAATATAGATGCAAGGAAAAATAAGCAGCCAAATAAGAAGTTGTGTACTTCAGAGGATGTAAATGTGTAGTTCCTAGAAAAATATGCAGTCAAACAAACTATCAATGTTGCTGTAATTACTTAAAAGCTTATGTGACTGCTTCAGTAAAATTAAGAAACAAAGAGTGCTTGGAAGGAGTATTGTGCATAAAGTGAATTTGTAGGACACAAAACTTGAGAAAATGACACCTAACACCGAAACTACAAACAGAACTAAAGAAAAATGGCAGGGCAGAGCCAGCATCATCTATTGTCACAACATTCTTGCCAGTAAACACCAACAAGCATGATCTAACTACTCATGTATTGTCAATAGCATAGCCACCCCTATCTATCAACCACACAAACACGTATTTAAGATTCCAACAACTAGGACCCCTTGCAGTCTGGTGATCCCTCCTATATGCCTGATGGGTCATCGCGATGCGAAAAACTCACAACCATTTTCATTAGCAGCACAGGTAAGATGGCAAGCCCCTATTGCCCAAATCAAACTGAAATGCATCTGTATGCCTAATTTGGTGTCCAACCAATCCGCATCCCCACCCATTGTTACCATCATTCAGAAGGAAGAATCGGGCTATGCGATGCCATGCCATCGATTTCCCCCCGTTGTTGTTTCTATTATAGAACAGAACAACATTGTAGTGACCGCAAAAAACAAGAGATGCCACCTTACCCTACACTACACGCCGCCACCTAGGGATGCCGAGGAACATAACAAAGATGGCAGAGCGGGTCTCACCTTGGTGGAGACGACAAGAACGGTGGTGGTGGATGCTTGGGAGTGGCAGCGACGAAGACGGAGACAGGGGCGGCGACGAAGACCGCGATGGAGACGGAGACGGGGGCGGCGACAAAGACGGAGGCGGGGGGCGCACCGCGATTGGTTGGGGGCGGCGGCGGCAGTGGTGGATGCTCAGGGTTGGCAGCGGCTTGCGGTGGTGAGGGGTGGAAGAGCTGCGGTGGTGATGGGTGGAGGAGCGCTGGAGGTGGGGGCGGGGCGCGCTGGAAAGGGATCGTCGGTGGCGAGGGGGAAAGGGATCTGGCACGGGGGGCGAGGGGGCTAGGGATTTGATCTGGCGAGGGGGAAAGTCATAGCAATGGCGCACCTCCAAGGGGTGCGCCATAAGTACATCCATAGCAATGGCGCACCACCAAGGGGTGCGCCATAAGTAACTTTTTTATTGATAACAATGGCGCACCCTCTCCTGGTGCGCCATTAGTAACTTTTTTTTATTTTTTATTGATAACAATGGCGCACCCTCTCCTAGTGCGCCATTAGTAACCTTTTTTAATTATTTTTAATTGATAAAAATTATTACACTATATAGAGGAGAGGAGTAGAGGAGGGAGGGAGGGAGCATTTACATTCATTGACGAGGCGGTGGTTGGCGTTCGTTGTCAGCCGTCGTTGGACTGCGAGTAGCCCTGCCGAAGTCTCCACCTCCGGACTCCGGCTTCCTCGTCACGGCGGCGGAACAAGGTGCAGCTGCCGGTGGGGTGGGGTGGGGCGGCTGCGGCGAATGGGGTTGGGGCGCGACGCGACCTAGCCTAACCTAGGTTGGAGCGGGGGAGGGTGCAGGGGGTCATCGACGGCGGTGGAGCGGGGGAGTGTGCGGGGGGTCGGCGACGGCAAGGGGGATCTGGCGAGGGCCGGGGATCGAGACGGAGGGGGATCTAGCGCGGGGGGCGAGGGGAAAAGGGATAGATGGGGGAAGAATAACAATGGCGCACCACCCAGGGGGGAAGAATATTCATGAGTTCAAAAAATATTAACAAATTCAATAATTTTTGTGAGTTAGAAATTCAATACCAGAATAAACACATAAATAAATATTCATGAGGACTAGAACAGAAGAAATATCATTTCAAAATGTTGAAATACAATCGAGAAATAAAGACTACGATTTAAATACAATCGATCTTAGCTAGCTATCTTTTCACAATCTTCTTGCCCTTCTTTTTCGCAAATGGAGTTCTTCTATTGAACGGACGTCCTTTAGGTAGGGCAGTCCTGCTTCTTCTTGTGGTGTATGGCACTTCATCTTTGTCGTCATGTTCCATCTTCGGGTCGCCGTACTTGCCGAAGTCTTGCTCATTCGCGACTCCATCCATTCCGATGATCTTCGTTTTGCCTCTCCTCACGACAACACGACTAGGCTTTGACGGGTCGGTAATGAAGAAGCATTGGTCCACTTGGGAAGCCAGTACCCATGGCTCATTTTTTGCGGTGACGTTTGCGCCCGCGGACTTGGATTTGGCTTCGGGTATAACCATGGTGGTGAAATACCGGTCTTCTTTTAGGACGCTCTTGGCCCATCTGACACGGAACATCGGGACCTTCTCTCCAGCGTAGCTCAGCTCCCAGATCTCCCAGATCCTTCCGTAGTATCTGTCCTTGTCGTTACCGGTGTAGGATTCCATCGTTACCCTGGAGTTCTGATAACCATCGCTCTTCATGTCCTTGTCCTCGGTGTAGAATGTGTAGCCGTTGATATTGTATGCCTCATAGGTCATCAGGTTGTGCTCGGTGCCCTGTGACAAGGCGAATATGAGTTTTTCTTCCGCGGAAGAATCCTCATGTAAAGGGTACGGCAGAAGCTTCTCCTTGAACCAACGCGTGAATCATGAGTTGTGCTCTTTGATTATATCTCCGTCCGTCCTCTGTTGGCCTCGGTCATTGTACGTCTTCTCAATAAAGGTTTTGTGCTCTACCACCCAAGGATCGACCACGTCTATGTGTTGTAGCGCGACTAGGTTTGCTCTTTCAAAGTCGGCGAGTCGACCCTCGAAGTCGACATGCATTTCGCGGCGACCATCATGGTGACCCCATCCAGCGAGCCTGTCGAGGTGCCTGTTGACGGGCAGACCAACGGGGTTCTCGACGCCTAGATAATTCGTGCAGTAGGAGATGCACTCTTCGGTCAGAAAGCCCCTGGCTATGCTTCCCTCTGGACATGACATGTTGCAAACTCATCCTTTGATGACACCATTCACCCTTTCGAATGGCATCATGCTGTGCATGAACGTCGGCCCGAGTTCGATGATATCCTCCACGATATGGACCAGCAGATGCACCATAACATCAAAGAATGTGGGTGAGAAGTACGTCTCAATCTCGCATAGTATCACCACGATCTCTTCCTGTAGCCTTCTGAGTTGCCTCATGCCAACCGACTTCCAAGAGATGCCGTCGAAAAAGTTGCATAGGCCAAATAGCGTTTCACGGACGTGCGCGTCCATGATCCCACGGATTGCAACTGGAAGTATCTGCGTCATCAGCACATGACAGTCGTGAGACTTCATCCCACTAAACTTCTGCTTCGCTGAGTCTAGGTATCTGCTTATCTTCCCCACGTAACCGTAAGGAAGTTTTACTCCTACGAGGCAGGTGAAAAACTGCTCGATCTCCTCCTGACTTAGAGTGAAGCACCTGGGAGGGTAGTCATTTCCGGTCTTCTTGGCCTTTTTGCCTCTGCGCCGACTTTTCGTGTCCTGCTTCGCCTCATCATCATCATCATTAGCGTGAAGCTCCTCCCTGATGCCCATTGATTTCAAGTCTGCCCTTGCTTTCGGCCCATCTTTGGTCCTCTCTGGCATGTTGAGCAGGGTACCAAGCAGACTCTCGCACACGTTCTTCGTGATATGCATGACATCAAGGCTGTAAGACACACGGTGGATCTTCCAGTACGGCAAGTCCCAGAAAACAGACCTCGTTTTCCATACCTTCATCAGCGGCTCTGGCTCCTTTCACTTCTTTCTCGGCTCTGGAGCCTTTTGCTTCTTTCCCGGCAGTGGGCAATCTTTCCAATTTTTCAACAGCTCGTCTATTTCCTCGCCGCTCCTCTTACGCGGGCGTCTTCGGGGTTCGGTTTCATCATTGAACAGATCCTTGTGTTTTCTCCATGGGTCATCGTCGCGAAGCCACCTTCGATGTCCCATGAACACGGTTTTCAAAGACCCAAGATCTTTATCTAGCTGGTGATACATTGTGTCATCCATGCACCTAACGCATCCAGAAAATCCGTGGACCACCAGCCCCGCGAGATATCCGTAACCGAGATGGTCGTGCACTGTCGTGAGTAGTGCGACTCTCATTGAGAAATATTCTTTCTCTGCGGTGTCCAACATATTGGCTGTCGTTTTCCACAGCGTGTCTAGCTCCTCTTTCAGCAGCCCCAGATACAGATTGATGTCATTCCCTGGTTGTTTCGGCCCTTCAATTAGCATACTCATGTGAATGTACTTCCTCTTCATGCACAACCAGGGGGGAAGGTTGTACATCCACACAAACACAGGCTAGGTGCTATGTGTGCTTCTCTGGCTACCAAACGGATTAACTCCATTGGTGCTCGCGCCCAGCATGATGTTCCTTGGATCGGCCCCAAATTCTGGGTGTTCGAAGTTCAACGCTTGCCACTGGCTCGCATCCTTTGGGTGACTCAGCATCTTGTCTTTTTTATTTATCTCCGGATCATTTCCGTCATCTTCTCGCTTCTTCTCCTCCCTATCTGCGTGCCAACGCAGGAGCTTTGCTAGCTTAGGGTCCACGAAATACCGCTGCAGATGAGGAGTGATCGGAAAGTACCACACCACTTTTCGAGGAGCTTTCTTCCTCTACTTGTATCGAGTGACGCCGCATACCGGACATATGGTAGAATCCGTGTGCTCGCCCCAATAAATGATGCAATTGTTCATGCACACATGGTATTTCACATGCGGTAAATCCAGAGGACACACGATTTTCTTCGCCTCCTCGAAACTGGTCGGGCACTTGTTCCCCTTGGGAAGATGTTCATGCCAGAATGACATGTTCTCGTCGAAGCATGCATCGGTCATTTTGTGTTTTACCTTCACCTCCAGAGCCATGAGCGTTACTTTCAGGCAGGTATCCTCGGGCCTGCATCCTTCATACAATGGAGTAACCGTGTCTATCTCCAGTTGATCCATCTTGGCTTTCTCTCGGGCGGCAGCTCTTGCATTATCCGTCTGCTTGAGAAGCAGCTCTTGAATATGAGGGTCCTGCACCCAGCCCATCATGGTCCATCATCGTCTGCTCCGGCATCTTCATCTTCATGATCATGCCCTTCGTCTTGATCTTCCTCATCATCATGTTCGTCATCTTCTACATGATGACCGTGTACAACATCACCATCGTGATCATGTCCTGGAGATTCTTCGTCTTCTCGCCCGCCCTCGCCGCAGTGGTTGTCTTGCTGCCCTTCCTCATTTCTTTCCCGGCCCCCATGGATGACTTCATAGTCATATTCATCACCTCGCCACCGATAGCCATCCATGAAACCACGCAAGAGAAGGTGGTCCCACACCTGTCCGGAATCCGGGTCCGCAATAAGGCTCTTCAGCTTGCATCTTCAACACAGACATCTTATCTCTGTCTTGTTCTTTTGAAGCATCTCGGCCTTTGCAGAGCTCAAAAACCTATTCACAATGCCTTTGGTCATCGTGCGGACCATGGTCGCCTGCGGGGTAGAGCAAAACGATATTTTAGAACCAAGAAAAAAAATTGGCATGACTTTTCCTAAAAATAGGACCAAAAAGAATGCATAGTGCCAAATTCTCGCCGAAACAGAAATGAATCAACATTCCGGCAAAATATTGACAACTATCGCATTTCAAATATACCTGCAAACACAAACATATATGCAATAGCACAAACATATGCAACACCACAAACATACATAGATCTAGCTAGGCCATAAAAAGTGCATGTGCACGTTGTTGGAGGGAGATAAAAGTAGATCTACAACATAAAGAAAGCTTTCCCCTTACTTAGCTATCAAAGAAAAGGTAATTTAACCACTTAACTTGGGTGAATCTATGGTGCAAATGAGGTGAGGCGGAGGAGGCATCCGAGACAAGCTTGGAGGAGGAGGTGGAGAGAATGAAGTGGGGAAAGTGTGTGTGGTAAGTGGCTGTCCAAAATATCTAGCTGGTCTCAGGTTACTAATGGCGCACCACCTAAAAATGCGCCATTAATAACCCTGGTTACTAATGGCGCACCAGTTAGGGGTGCGCCATTACTA
>NC_057806.1:298137260-298143650 GCF_018294505.1 Triticum aestivum | reverse complement strand
TGTTAGTAGTGGCGCACCGTGGTTGTGGTGCGCCATTACTAGTTTGAACTGGTAATGGCGCACTTCACAAAGGTGCACCATTACTAGTTTTCAAAAAAAGTAATTTTTTTGTTAGTACTGGCGCATGGAGCGTGTGGTGCGCCATTACTAGTTAAAACTAGTAATGGCGCACTGTGCCCTGGTGCGCCATTAATAGTTTTGGAAAAATAAAAATAAAAATTTGCTAGTAATGGCGCACCGTGTGTCTGGTGCGCCATTAGTAATGAGGACACTAATGGCGCACCTGTATCTGGTGCGCCACTGCTATATAGCAGTGGCGCACCACATACATGGTGCGCCATTAATGTCCATATTAGCTATAACCCTTTTCCTAGTAGTGACCCATTCACCAACATGAGCTTGATGTCTTCGTTTTGTGTAGCTCTTTGATGATTTGTCCTTCCTTTCCGAATCCTTGCTTCTGTGAGAGGTTCTTCGTTCATAACGATCATCTCTACTCCTCCTTTCTCTGGGTGGTGATTCTTCTCTTCTACTAATCTTCTCTTCTTTTGTAGGGATCCGTACACTCATTGGAGTAGTGTCTGGGTCTTCCACAATTGTAGCAATTATGTTCACAACTTGAAGATCTTTGTCATTGTAGGACCTTGACTTGGAACTTCTTTCCTTGCTTCTACTCTTGTAGAACTTGTTGAAATTCTTCACCATTAGGTTCAATTACTCATGGAGGTTTGTTTCTCACTTGAAGATGTGGGAGCATCACATGAGGCTTTGTAAGCACCACTTGACTTGTTTTGAAGCTCTTCCTTATCCTTGAGTGATATCTCATGAGAAACAATTCTTTCAATGACTTCCGTAGGCTTGAGATCTTTGTAATTGGGCACCATTTGGATCAATGTGCACATGGTATCATATTTTCCATCCAAGGCTCTTAGGATCTTCTTGATGATGAATCTATCGGTCATCTTTTCACTTCCTAAGCCGGTAATCTCATTTGTGCTGAGAGTGAGCCTAGAGTACATTTCAGTGACACCTTCACCATCCTTCATTTTGAACTTGTCAAGTTGACTTTGAAGCACATACAATTTGGATTCCTTGACGGAGTTGGTACCTTCGTGCATATCAATAAAAGTATCCCAAATTTCCTTTGCATTCTCAAGACGGCTGATTTTGTTGAATTCTTTGGGGCACAATCCATTGAACAGTATATCACAAGCTTGAGCATTGTATTCCATCATCTTCAACTCTTCCACGGTAGCTTCACGGTTCGGTTCTCTCCCATCAAAGAATACACCTTGCAAGACAATACACACAATAGCCCAAACGGCGGGGTTACATCCAAGAATATGCATTTTCATCTTATGCTTCCAACTAGCAAAATTAGTACCATCAAAGTAAGGACCTCTACGGTGGTAATTTCCCTCGCTAGACACCATACTCTCCTAGGTTGTGAAACCAAGGCTATGATCACAAAAAGCTATGGAAATCAAGGCAAATGGAGACCAAAGCTCTGATACCACTTGTAGGATCAAAAGTATGCCTAGAGGGGGTGATTAGACTACTTGACCAAATAAAATCTAGCATTTTCCCAATTTTAAGTCTTGGCAGATTTTAACAACTTAGCACAAGTCAAGCAGTCAACCTACACATGCAAGTCGAAGAGTATAGCAGCGGAATGTAAAACATTGCACATGAAGGTAAAGGGAGGAGTTTGGAGGGAGCAAACACAATGTAGACACGGAGATTTTTGGCATGGCTCCGGTAGGTGGTGCTATCGTACATCCACGTTGATGGAGACTTCAACCCATGAAGGGTAACGGTTGCGCGAGTCCACGGAGGGCTCCACCCACGAAGGGTCCACAAAGAAGCAACCTTGTCTATCCCACCATGGCCATCGCCCATGAAGGACTTGCCTCACTAGGGTAGATCTTCATGAAGTAGGCGATCTCCTTGCCTGTACAAACTCCTTGGTTCGACTCCACAATCTTGAATGAGGCTCCCAAGTGACACCTAACCAATCTAGGAGACACCACTCTCCAAAAGGTAAAAGATGGTGTGTTGATGATGAACTCCTTGCTCTTGTGCTTCAAATGATAGTCTCCCCAACACTCAACTCTCTCTCATAGTTTTGGATTTGGTGGAAAGATGATTTGAGTGGAAAGCAACTTGGAGAAGGCTAGAGATCAAGATTCATGTGGTTGGAATGGAATATCTTGACCTCAACACATGAGTAGGTGGTTCTCTCTCAGAAAAGGTATGCTGGAAGTGTAGGCATGTTCTGATGGCTCTCCTCGTGAATGAAGGAAGGGTGGAGAGGTATATATAGCCTCCACACGAAATCTAACCGTTACACACAATTCACCAAACTCGGTGAGACCAAATCAGAAAAGTGAGTCAGACCGATTTAGCTCAAAATGTGAACGTTAGGCCTTTCAGCGGGACCGACATGTCAACTCGGTGGGACTGATTTCATTAGGGTTAGGGCATAATGTAATCTCGGTGAGGCCGATTACACAAACTCGTTAGGACTGAGTTTGGTAATAAGCTAACCAGAGAGTTGGTCAGGCAAACTTGGTGGGACCGATTTGCTCATCTCGATGAGACCGAAACGTTATGAAGGGGAAACGGAGAGTTTGCATTGCGAACTCGATGGGACCGATCGCTCATCTCAGTTGGACCGAAACGTTATGAACGGAAACAAAGAGTTTGCAATCCCATCTTGGTGAGACCGAGATTCTTGTCGGTGAGATCGATGTGACTAGGGTTTGTGGCAGTGGCTATGTCAAGTGAACTCGGTGGCGCCGGATAGAATATTTTGGTGGGGCCGAATTTGACTTTGATTTGGAACATATGTGGATATGAGAAAGTGGTTGAGGGTTTTTGGAGCATATCACTAAGCATTTTGAGCAAGCAAGCCATTAAGCAACACCTCATCCCCTTTTAATAGTATTGGCTTTTCCTATGGACTCAATGTGATCTTGGGTCACTAAAAGTAAAATGTAGAGTCTTGAGCTTGAGCCAATATGTGTCCTTAGCATTTTGAGGGGTCCACAATTCTAATCCATGCCATGCCAATCATTGAACTTTCCTGAAATATTTATCTTGAAATAGCATTAGCTCAATGAGCTATATGTTGTTAATAATTACCAAAACCACCCAGGGATAGTTGCACTTTCAAAGGGAGTATATTTTTGGTCTTGCTACTTTAAATTATGTAAAACTGATATTACTTGCATACACATATTAAAGTGTTTGTATCTTTACAATTGGTCACTGATTAATTGATCAGTTGCATGAGTCTGCTCAACATAGTTTAAAACATGGTGCTTGAAGTTACACATGTGTGTGTGTCACTTTCTCAAGAAACTTTAGCGGATATATATATTGTTCTGTGTCTTAGATGCATGTCAAGAGAAAACACTCAGGTCTCACACAATTGTGTAGACGTGCAGTTGTATGGACCTTATCTTGCTTGAAAAAACAAAGTAAATGAATATAAATAATATATGGTAGATGATATAGTCATTATCTCTCCCAACTTACGACATTTCACAATAATTCTTAAATTCTACAAGTGCATGGCACGTGCCATTTTCTAGGAACATGCTGTATGAGCACGCCATAAGAATTTTTTATGTATATTTTAAACTTTAAAATATGAGTTCTCACTTTTTCTAGGATAAAAGGTGCAAAACCACTCGTGACCTAATATGTGATTTTTATTTATGTTGTGATACCTAATATGTGATACTCATTTTTGTTGTGATACCTAATATGTGATACCCATTCTTCTCGAGCATCACTAATACCTAAAGTAGAAAAGGTCAAAATTATCAAGGATTTCAAATCCTGAGTAGCGAATTATAATCTTGCATCATCTTATTTTTCTGGTAAGTTATTACCCATGGGCTACAACGAAAAAATGATAAAAAAACAATTATGTTGCAAACTGTTAACTGACTTTGATTCTTCTACACAGTAGTTCTATCGTATAATAGGAAGGTACCCATGCCATATTGTAAAATCAGGTATAGATGTGCCAGTGCCATCTCTGCCATATACTACCTTCCGAATGAATCTGAAAACTACACTTAAGTTTTAAATCAAAGCATCCCAAAAGGTAGAAGCAAAGAGTTGGGTTTTCAAGAAGTGTACCATCTTTTTGGGATTCTTCCAGTTTTCCACAAGGGCACTCCACTAGTCATCAGCCATCGATTTGACAGGAGAAATTCTCGTCACCAAATTGAGTGGGAAAGGATCAAAATACTTCTGCTTGAGCCTGTATCGTTGTTGTCGGACTGTAGACTTCATCATTTGGGTACAAGCGTTCATAACTAGTACAACTTCTGTGTCCATATGGAGCTTGATCTAGACATAAGAAAAACATGTGTAAGAATCGCAATATTGATGTTGAGTTCAAGTACATAAATAAAATAAAGAAGAGATATTTGGATATCTGTCCATATAGAAATCTTGTGTTTGCAAACATAGTTTTCCTATTTTTTTCTGTTGCTTTTCTTAAATCTTTACTTTTCCCTATGATCCAGAAAGTGGAACAAGATCAGGTTACTATCAAAAGATAATAAACTAGAAAAGAAAAACAACATCCTGGTGCAAAGCCAACTATAAATTCGTAAGCTATGGCAATCACCTCACCCAAGGCTGCCACATCTAAATGCTAACAACTGACTACAGGATAATGGTAATCTTCCTTAAAGAACAGACGAATATTAAGCGAAATATATTTATATTAAATCATTACTACTTTTGTGATAATACTCTCCCTAGTGTAGCATACATGACTATAATTTGTATAAATTGAAGTCCATTATTTCTCTGAAAGTGTTTGACATCAAATAGTCTATGTAGATAACAGCGGAAGGTGCAAGACTGCTGAGTATGGGCGAAGGTTTGTCAGCTTCATGCTGTATTTGACTTGCATTTGCTAATTGATAGCTTGCTAGTCATCTAAGAGGGGAAAGGCCTAAAGTGTGTACTTACACGAACTTTTCCAACAAAATCTTGGAAGATCCTAGTGTTGTCCTCTTTCTTGTAATCCTTCCAGCACTGATGCACAAGCACATGGTTTCTGACAGCAATGTTGCATTCAGTTGCAAACTTTGCAGAAAGAAGAGGAAACTCTGGCCTTATCTTTCCTTCCGGTATAATGAGTGGAATTTTGGCCCTCCAGGCTCAGATGATCCTATTGAGACCTTTGCCCATATTTTTTCCTCTTTGCCATTGCTCCTCTACTAGTTGCACACCTACAAATAAGAAAAATTAGCAGCAACTAAGCTTAGAAAATAGCCAAGACAATATGTTAGTGCTCGGATGGCAGCAAGTAAAGAGCAAATGGTAGTGATAAGATTGTATGGTTTAATTCAAATTCTAAAATTCCATCTCATTATTAAATGTAGAAAAAAAGTTGGTAGAATAACAACTGAAGAGGCTGGTTGTCATCAACTTTCTTATTCACCATCTGGTTGTGCTCATCAGGCTGGGCCACAAGGTCACTTCCATGGCCATAGAGGTGTTGTCATCATAATGGATGAGGTCATCGCCTTCTAAAAAGGCAGTAAGTGAGAGTGCATTGATCATATAATAAAATCTTATAAATAAGGCTCAATATTTGGAAAACATATAGACCTTCAATACTTGTTATTTATCACATATGCAACATAAAATTAATTAGAAAACTTTTACCACCATTAGGAAATAGATAGACATATGGCTATTCCACAAAAACATGCGTAGTTTTATGGATATTCATAACAAATCCATGTCAAAAGACAGAACCATGAGCATACACTACAAAAAAGACACATCCATGACATTTTGGCCCGAATGAATTTTTTCCTGTCATGCTTATGACACTTCTACGATGATAATTGTGACAAAAACATGTATCATCATAGATGTGGTGGGATCCTACTTCTATGATAAAAATCATGACAGAAAATGGGCTTTTCATCCTAGGCGGGCTGGAGACACACCTGCATGACATTCTTTGGGTTGTCCATGACGGAAAAAATCATGGTAGAAGCGAGGGTGAGGGAAATTTCGAGGAGTTCCCGGTTACGGTGGGTGGTCGGGGCGGAGCGATGCACGGAAGTTTGCCCGTTTCTCTCGTATACGTACACGCGTGTGTGAGAGGTGTTGGGCTCTAACTGAACCCGAGCTAGGTCTTCTCTTACTGAACCCGAGTGATTGCACTAGCTATGTTACTGAACCCGAGTGATCGATCCCTTGGCTGTTAACTATACCCGAGCGATTCCTTCGCTACTACTGCTAACTGATCCTGATCGATCGATCGATCTATTGATCGTTGTTGTTGTTGTTGTTGTTGTTGTTGTTGTTGTTGTTGCTGTTGTTGTTGTTGCTGTTGTTGTTTTT
>NC_057806.1:298121982-298136612 GCF_018294505.1 Triticum aestivum | reverse complement strand
GCTGTTGTTGCTGCTGCTGTTGTTGCTGTTGTTGCTGCTGTTGTTGCTGCTGTTGTTGCTGCTATTGTTGTTGCTGTTGTTGTTGCTGTTGTTGTTGTTGTTGTTGTTGTTGTTGTTGTTGTTGTTGTTGTTGTTGTTGCTTACTAAAGCCGATCAAACCTGCTGCCTCTTGATGAACAATGACCATGGGGGGTTGGTTGAACAAGTCGAGACGTGGTGAGTATAGCCGGTTGGCTGGGCTTGGATGAACAGTTCTCGGTGGGGGTTGGATGAACAGTTCTCGGTGGGGGTTGGATGAACAGGACCCCGTGGTAGTAGGCCATTGCCACTGGATGAACAGGACCCCGAGGAGGTCGCCACACCCGAGCCGGTTGGGGGTGGATGAACATGACCCCGTGGAGGGCTGGTTGAACAGTAGCCAGTGAATTCTGGATGAACAGTAGCATGTGGATGAACAATAGCTGGTGGAGGCAGGAGGAAGCCGTAGTGGATGAACAATAGTTGGTGGAGGCTGGAGGAAGTCGACCATGGGTGAACAGTTGCCCGTGGAGTCCCATTTTGCAGTACGCCACACCCCTCCCGATCAACAGGACCCCGGTTTCGACCATAGTGCTCCAACAGAAGTTCGTTTCCTCCGTTTTGCGGTACGCCGGACTCCTCCCGATCAATAGGATCCCATTTCGATCGTAGCTGGTCGAGCAAAAGGCCGTTTCCTCCGTTTTGCGGCACGCCAAACCCTTCTCGATGAACATGACCCTGTTTCAACCATACGCGCTCGAGTAGAAGGCCGTTTTCCTCCATTTTGCAGTATGCTAGACCCTATTTCGGTTGTTCCATCCAAGCCGGTTGGCTCCCGATGAACACGACGCGTTCCGTTGCCTCCCGATGAACACGATGTTGTTTCTTCATTCCAACCCAGTTGGTTGGTTGTCGAGGAACACGACGCCATTGCTGCCATCTCCGTGTACACGAGCCTTCGCCATATGTATGCGCGAGTACGCACTCGAGATCCCGCCCGTATGTACCTACGTGCCCGTAGTTTTTGGAGCGTGGTTGTACGTACATGTACTCCATTTAGCGTGGCTGTACATATGACACGTGCCGCTCCTTACTCAGGCATGGTTCATCGCTGCAGAGAGACCAGTCAACCGCTATGTACATACACGTTCGCGACCAGACAGATAAAACACTACGTACGCTTCGACCGGGTGGGTCCTAGCTGTGAGGGAGGATAAGGAGGCACTTCCTTGCGTGCAAAGATATAGCTGGCGGGTCCCAACTGTCAGGGGTGAAATCATTTTTTTGCCCATAATAAGGAGGCACTTCCGGTGGGTCCCTGCTGTCAGGTGGAGAAATCATTATTTTACGCGTAATAAGGATGCACTTCCTTGCATGCTGCCGTTGACCCATCTGTCAGCCTCTCCATGTATAGTCCTCTTTCGATGGATGTCGTTTGTTGACCATGTTGACCACACCACGCCGATAGGACCAAGGAGGTGGACGACGGCGAGGCCTAGGAAGGGAACGACACGGAGCTGGGGAAGACTCGGAAGTTGTTTCCCACGCGGAGGGAGTATGAGGGTTTACTGGTTCGTCTGCCATCGCTGGAGAATAACAGCAGGTGTGGGTGAGTAGAGGGATGGCCAAGCCAGCGATGGGAGTAGGGTGGGGCGGTAAGGCATGTGCGATAGCACAACCGACAATGGGAGGCAGGAGCAGGCAGTACGGCCAACGCTGGTTTGGGTGGCTGGAGCAAGAAGACAAGAGGTTGACGAAGCAACACGGCTGTTGGATTAACATCGTACGGTCACTACAGCTAGAATCATTTATATTACACTACTGCAGGATGCTGCTAATGCGACACTACGATCAGAGACCCTTTGACAAAACTATGTGCGATGCATTAATCACAAATGGTGATGTAAAAAACCCATCAAAAATGGTGCAAAATGTTTGCGATGGATGATACATCAAACACGGTTCAGATTTTAGTTGCGTGTGCGATGAGGGGCATACAGTTGATCTATACGAACTGTTTGCGATGAGATAGAACAACAGAAATTGGCAGCCAAATCAAGGTGTGTGCGATATATAGCATATAGTTCACTCCGATGAACCGTTTGTGATGATTGAGGTGAACACAAATGATTCGGTGTAACAAGATGTGTGTGATACCCGGCAAACAGGTCGGTAATCAGAATTGTGTGTGATCATTATAGACAGCCCATGCGGTCTTTTTTGTGAATTGTGTGCTCGTCAGGGCACATAGTTCGACAAACCAACCTGTGGGCGATAATGTAGAAGATCTCTGTCGAATACATATTACTAACCGTCTGTGATGAGATTGACAGGGTAAACAAAGAAATATACAGTCTGGTTAATTTAGTCCTTGTTGTTGTTGTTGTTGGATGGCCCCGTGACATCGTCTTGGCGAGGATGCTTCTTGCCCATGATCGTTCTCTTTTCATCGTCGTCGCCGTCGTCATCATCGCTGCTATCGTCGTCCTCCTCCTTGTTCTACCATTCCTCCTCCTCATCATCGCCGTCCTCTTCTTCGTCCTCCGACGGCTCCTCGTCCGTCTGGTTGTCATCTAACGACTTCGGAGGTGGCGTCCCTTCCATGAACTGGATATAATCGAGGTCTGGGCTCGACGCTGGACTCATGGAAGACGAGCCGGATGATTCCGGTGTTGACCTATCATCGGGCGCCAGACTGCTGGCCAAACTGTCGTCCTTGCTATCACTTGACATGGCTGCAGAGTGTGTGCCAGTGTGTAGCGCGGCCTGCTGGGGATGATGAAGATGGTGGACACTTAGGTGGGGTATGCAGAGAAGAGGAACTGCCAATTGAAGCGGGGGTTGACGTATTATCTAACCACTGACATAATCAACCGCAATTATTTGTACCCAGTCGCTCCAAATTCTCGGGGTTGCGCATGACTCCTATTGGCTATTTGGCTGGTTTCCTTTTTCAGGACAAAAACAAGGAACGAGTTTTGGGATTATGCACCGGTACTGGTACAAACGGAGTAGGATAGTTGGCAAGCAATACATTGAGCTCTTCTTATTGATAAAGCCAGTAATAATCAAACTAGAAAGGAAAAGAAAAAACACAAAGAAAAATATCTGCACAAATCTTCGCGTAACATCAATGTCATAGGACCTAGATGTGCATTACTTAGAGCACATCTAGATGTGCTTTAGCAATACTGTCAAACAAAACCCCTAATCGTCATTGCAAACAGTGCATAAAACATGGCTAATGCGACAACCACAACTAAACATGCTAGTTCCTTCTTGTCTCTTTATTTCATCTGTTGCCTGTGATTGATTCTTTCTTGCTTCATCATACTGATTGTACATTCCACATCAGCTAGTTTCTTCTTCAGCTTTACATTATCTTCTGCAATATTGGTGATAACACTCCGAGCCCTGCCATGCCATTCTTCATCCAACCAGTTAACAAAGGCACAAGCCTCATATCCCTGCCAATGTTAAATAGTATTCTGGATGAGCGGTGGCATTAACTAAAGTAAAATGATGAACTTAATTAGCACTAACCTCTAAGGGGCAACTGATAAACCGACTGCCAATGTCAAATCCCTTCGTTCATACACGTCGAGCGGGAGTGTGCCCGTGCACACAAGTCAGCTTTTGGTACTTCTCGGTGGCGCAAAACTCAAAGTCAAACTCGCGTTGCGGGAGTCTGGAGTCATGCTCCGGATCCGGCGGAAGATTGCTCTCCTGGGGGGGGGGTCATTCAAGACGGATTCAGCAAGGAGCTATACTTTGGACATGCTAAAATAGATCGGGATAGATTGGAACCTGACAGGATGATTCGGATCCGTAGTACACCTGCCTTCTGATGAGCTTAGGCAAGTGCTCGGCGGTGACCGCCATTATGGTGGCGATACGAGCAGGAGCAGCCGCATCAAAACCATCAGCACAACTCGTTCGCATTCCCCCAATGTCAGCGCCACGCGAGGGAATTTGGAGGCTATGTAGGGATTTGGGGGAAATGAGGAAACTGTGGAGATATGCTAACGGTTCGGAACTACTTATGGTACTATATGTTGTATACAGCACACTGTTTATACATGTAGTTTGTGTGTTAGGTATTACAATGTCACACACGATTTCCGCACCCAACCGTGTGAGAAGACAATGTAGGTTAGACACGGTTGTCGTTACATAACCGTATGTGATGTACTACCATGTCCATATAATTGAGTTACGGTGAGATACCGTGTAAACAGCCGCTCTACGGATATCCGTAAAAAAACAGCCGCTCTACGTATAGAGATGGCGACGGCGGCCTAGGCAGCGGCTATCGGAGAAGAGGTCAATCCTCGATCGGTGGGCGGTGGCGGTGTCATAGGAGGTCAATCCTCGGTCTACGGCGGGAGATAGGAGGATCTCAACCATCGAGGTCGGTGGCGGCGTGATTCGAGCACATCCATTGCGGTCGATGGCGGGATAGTGGAGGTCGAACTTCAGGCGGCAGCCGCACTAAGCATTGCTCCTCGACCCTGCTGTCTCGGCAAGCCACCGCATCATGCTTGTGTGTCTGCTGGGTGGAGGTCGCCGCGCGGCTAATTAATTAAGGGATTCTTTTTGTGAGTGGCTTAATTAAGGTATTCAATTCCTAAGGGTAGCGTTGTACTAGTACTCTGCATGTAAATTAACTGGCCATTAATTTTTGTCATTGCATCTAGATAACAACATGGAGCGCCCTCAGTAATTATTAAAATAAAACCTTGTGATTTATGCATGCATCTTTGGGCAGCAGTTAATCTGTGTATTAATGTTGTTGTTTTGTTTTTAATTACCATTCGTGTGCTGCAGATGGAATGGTCTCGATGGATGAAGAATCGGAAAACCGCAGATTTTATGAGTGGCGTAACAGAGTTCATGAATTTGGCTGAAAGTACAAAGAGGAGAATTGGTGATGCGGATTACATCCAGTGTCCATGTACTGATTGTGCCAATACAGAGTCACATGAAGTTGCAGATGTCCAGATGCACTTAGTCTCTAGGGGATTCATGGATGGATATACACGTTGGACCAGACACAGTGAAGAGGAGGTCATGGATGAAGATACCTAGGGTAGTGAGATGCCAAACCCCGATCAGTGTCACATGGATGTTGAATCGAACATCGAGGTAGAGGCGTCAAGCTACCAATGGAACATCGGAAAACAGAAACGCCCACTAGAAAACAAAGACGTCAATGTAGACGACGACGATCTTGATATGCCAGATTTTGCTGCTATGATTGCATATTTCGAGGGCCCAAAAAAGGATATCATTGGGTACAAGGATCTGCCAACCATTGATGCAGACTCCAAGAAATAATTGTATCTAGGTTGCAAAAAGAAATATTCCAGGTTGAGTGCCACCCTGGCGCTTCTTAGATTCAAAGCAGCAAATGGTCTATCCAACAAGGGCTTCACAGAGATGTTAGGTCTTTTCAAAGAAATTCTTCCGGAAGATAATGTGCTCCCCAGAAGCATGAATGAAGCGAAGAATTTTTTTTGCCCATTGGAACTTGAAGTACAGAAGATACACACTTGTGTGAATGATTGTATATTGTACCGTGCTGAGTACAAAGATTCGTGATACGTCTCCAACGTATCTATAATTTTTGATTTCTCCATGCTATATTATCTTTTGTTTTGGATGTTTATGGGCTTTATTATACACTTTTATATTATTTTTGGGACTAACCTATTAACCCAGAGCCCAGTGCCAGTTTCTGTTTTTTTTTGCCAATTTTAGGGTTTCGAAGAAAAGGAAAATCAAACGGAGTCCAATTGACCTGAAACTTCACGGAACTTATTTTTGGAAGGAAAGCAACCCGAGAGACTTGGAGTCCACGTCAAGGGAGCTTCGAGGAAGCCACGAGGTAGGGGGGCGCGCCCACCCCCCTGGGCGTGCCGTCCACCCTCGTGGGCCCCTCGTGGCCCCCTGACGTACTTATTCTGCCTATATATCTCCATATACCCTAAAACTACCGGGGAGCACAATAGATCGGGAGTTCCGCCGCCAGAAGCCTCCGTAGCTACCGAAAGCCAATCTAGGCCTGTTTCGGCACCCTGCCGGAGGGGGAATCCCTCTCCTGTGGCAATCTTCATCATCCCAATGCTCTCCATGACAAGGAGGGAGTAGTTCTCCCTCGGGGCTGAGGGTATGTACCAGTAGCTATGTGTTTGATCTCTATCTCTTGTGTTCTTGATTTGGCACAATCTTGATGTATCGCGAGCTTTGCTATTATAGTTGGATCTTATGTTTCTCCTCCCCCTCCACTCTCTTGTAATGGATTGAGTTTTCCCCATTGAAGTTATCTTATTAGATTGAGTCTTTAAAGATTTGAGAACACTTGATGTATGTCTTGCCGTGCGTACCTGTGGTGACAATGGGATATCACATGATTCACTTGATGTATGTTTTGGTGACCAACTTGCGGGTTCCGCCCATGAACCTATGCATAGGGGTTGGCACACATTTTCGTCGTGATTCTCCGGTAGAAACTTTGGGGCACTCTTTGAGGTCCTTTGTGTTGGTTTAATAGATGAATCTGAGATTGTGTGATGCATATCGTATAATCATACCCACGGATACTTGAGGTGACATTGGAGGATCTAGGTGACATTATGGTTTTGGTTGATTTGTGTCTTAAGGTGTTATTCTAGTACGAACTCTAGGGCAGTTTGTGACACTTATAGGAATAGCCCAATGGATTGACTGGAAAGAATAACTTTGAGGTGGTTTCGTACCCTACCATAATCTCTTCGTTTGTTCTCCGCTATTAGTGACTTTGTAGTGACTGTTTGTTGCATGTTGTGGGATAGTTATGTGATCCAATTATGATATTATTGTTGACAGGACTTGCACTAGTGAAAGTATGAACCCTAGTCCTTGTTTCCTATCATTGCAATACTGTTTATGCTCACTTTTACCATTAGTTACCTTGCTGTCTTTATATTTTCAGATTACAAAAACTATTATCTACTATCCATATTGCACTTGTATCACCATCTCTTCGCCGAACTAGTGCACCTATACTATTTACCATTGTATTGGGTGTGTTGGGGACACAAGAGACTCTTTGTTATTTGGTTGCAGGGTTGCTTGAGAGAGACCATCTTCATCCTACGCCTCCTACAGATTGATAAACCTTAGGTCATCCACTTGAGGGAAATTTGCTACTGTCCTACAAACCTCTGCACTTGGAGGCCCAACAACGTCTACAAGAAGAAGGTTGTGTAGTAGACATCAAGCTCTTTTCTGGCGCCGTTGCCGGGGAGGTGAGTGCTTGAAGGTATATCTTTAGATCTAGCAATTGAGTCTTTTAGTTTCTTGTTTTATCACTAGTTTAGTCTATAAAAGAAAACTACCAAAAAATGGAATTAAGGGTACCTCATATGCTTCATCTTTTTAATATCTATCATGAAAATAAGGATTCCGATAATTGTGCTCAAGTGCTAGAAGAAGAATGCATTAGAATGTTTGGCACTAAATATTTGAATGATGAGCATGATTTCAATGTTGTTAGTATGAATTCCTTGAATAGCTATCATGCTAATGATATGCAAAGCCACAAGCTTGAGGAAGCTATGTTTTATGAAGATGATATTTTTTGACCCCCAAGTTTTGATGAGCAAATTTATTATGATGAAAGCATGCCTCCTATCTATGATGATTATTGTGATGAATTGTATGCTATAAAGAATAATGATATCCATGAAACTTGTCATCATGATTTTAGTTTTCAATTGGATTATACCTCACATGATAATTTTTTTGTTGAGTTTGCTCCCACTATTATTCATGAGAAGAATTTTGCTTGTGTGGAGAGTAATAAAATTTCTATGCTTGTAGATCATGAAAAGAATGATTTAGGTGATGGTTATATTGTTGAATTCATTCATGATGCTACTGAAAATTATTATGAGGGAGGAATATATGCTTGTAGGAATTGTAATAATATCAAATTTCCTCTCTATGTGCTTAAAATCTTAAAGTTATGCTTGCTTTACCTTCCTATGCAAGTTGATTATTGTTCCCATAAGTTGTTTGCTCACAAAATACCTATGCATAGGAAGTGGGTTAGAATTAAATGTGCTAGTCATATTCTTTATGATTCTCTCTTTATGTTTTAATTCTTATCCTTTATGTGAGCATCATTGAAATCATCATGCCTAGCTAGGGGCGTTAAACGATAGCGCTTGTTGGGAGGCAACCCAACTTTATTTTTGTTACTTTATTTTTGTTCATTTATAGTAATAAATAATTCATCTATCCTCTGTTTATATGTGGTTTTATGATTTTAATTAGTGTTTGTGCCAAGTAGAACCTTTGGGAAGACTTGGGGAAAGTCTTGTTGATCATGCTGTAAAAAACAGAAACTTTAGCGCTCACGAGAATTGCTGCCATTTTTATTTGGAAAGTGATATTTAGTTAATTCTTTTTTATATGATTAATAGATAAATTCCTCACTTCCAGCAATTTATTTGAGAATTTTATGAGTTCCATAAGTATAAGTTTGATCCATATTACTATAGACTGTTCTGTTTTTGACAGATTCTGTTTTTCATGTGTTGTTTACTTATTTTGATGAATCTATGGCTAGTAAAAGAGTTTATAAACCATAGAGAAGTTGGAATACAGTAGTTTTAACACCAATATAAATAAAGAATGAGTTCATTACAGTACCTTGAAGTGGTGATTTATTTTCTTATACTAACGGAGCTTACGAGTTTTCTGTTAAGTTTTGTGTTGTGAAGTTTTCAAGTTTTGGGTAAGGATTCGATGGACTATGGAATAAGGAGTGGAAAGAGCCTAATATTGGGGGTTCCCAAGGCACCCCAAGGTAATATTAAAGGACAACCAAGAGCCTAAGCTTGGGGATGCCCCGGAAGGCATCCCCTCTTTCGTCTTCGTTCATCGGTAACTTTACTTGGAGCTATATTTTTATTCACCACATGATATGTGTTTTGCTTGGAGCGTCAATTTATTTTGTTAAGATTTGCTTGCTGTTATTTATAACAATGTTTTTCATCTTTTATTTCAATAAAATTGGCATTTATAGCCTTTACTATGCCTACTTTAGAAGTCCACATGTTGCTGTTTGAAAACAGAAAGTTTACCGCTGTTGCAATAACTCCCGAGAAAAGTCAGAATGTGATAAAATGTTGAAACCTTTGGCATATTAAGATCTGATAAATTTACTACAGTAGGAATTTTCTTTCATAATTTTTGGAGCTAGGGAAGTATGGATGTTGCTCCATTCTTTACAGACTGTCCTGTTTAGGCAGATTGCTGTTATGTTTGCATTGTTTGCATATGTTTGCTTCTTTAATGATTCTATTTGAGGATAGGACTATTAAATATGCAGAGGCATTTAGTATGCAATGTTTAATAATAATTTTAGTGATTTTCTACAGTAGAGTATGATAAGGTTTTTGCAATGGTTTATACTAACTTATCTCGCGAGTCCTTGTTGAGTTTTGTGTGGATGAAGCTTTTGAGATTTAGGGAGACCGTGATATGAGAGGAATTAAGGAGACACAAAAGCTCAAGCTTGGGGATGACAAAGGCATCCCAAGATAATATTTCAAGAAGTCTCAAGCATCTAAGCTTGGGGATGCCCCGGTTGGCATCCCACATTTCTTCTTCAACAACTATCAGTTAGTTTCGGTTGATCCTAAGTTCTTGCTTCTTCACATGATGTTTACAATTCTTAGAATGTAATTTTCTTTTGCTTTGCTTGCTGTTTGAATAAAATACCAAGATCTGAAATTCTTAAATGTTAGAGAGTCTTCACATAGTTGCATAATTATTCAACTACTCATTGATCTTCACTTATATCTTTCGGAGTAGTTTGTCGTTGCTCTAGTGCTTCACTTATATCCTTTTAGAGCACGGTGGTGGTTTTATTTTGTAGAAATAGATGAACTCTCATGCTTCACTTAGATTATTTTGAGAGTCTTAAATAGCATGGTAATTTGCTTAAAATGCTAATATTCTAGGTATTCAAGATTAGTAAAAACTTTCATATAAGTGCATTGAATACTAAGAGAAGTTTGATGCTTGATGATTGTTTTGAGATATGGTGGTAATAATATCGAAGTCGTGCTAGTTGAGTAGTTGTGAAATTGAGAAATTCTTGTGTTGAAGTTTGCAAGTCCCGTAGCATGCACGTATGGTAAACGTTATGTATCAAATTTGAAACATGAGGTGTTATTGATTGTCCTGCTTATGAGTGGCAGCCGGGGACGAGCGATGGTCTTTTCCTACCAATCTATCCCCCTAGGAGCATGCGCGTAGTGCCGAGGTTTTTGATTACTTGTAGATTTTTGCAATAAGTATGTGAGTTCTTTATGACTAATGTTGAGTCCATGGATTATACTCACTCTCACCCTTCCATCCTTGCTAGCCTCTTCGGTACCATGCATTGCCCTTTCTCACATTGAGAGTTGGTGCAAACTTCGCTGGTGCATCCAAACCCCGTGATATGATATGCTCTATCACACATAAACCTCCTTAGATCTTCCTCAAAACAGCCACCATACCTACCTATTATGGCATTTCCATAGCCATTCCGAGATATATTGCCATGCAACTTTCCACCATTCCGTTTATTATGACACGCATCATCATTGTCATATTGCTTTGCATGATCATGTAGTTGACATTGTATTTGTGGCAAAGCCACTGTTCATAATTTTCATACATGTCACACTTGATTCATCACAATCCCGGTACACCGCCGGAGGCATTCATATAGAGTCATATCTTGTTCTAAGTATCAAGTTGTAATTCTTGAGTTGTAAGTAAATAGAAGTGTGATGATAATCGTTAATAGAGCATTGTTCCCAAAAAAGAGAAAGGCCATAAAAAAGGAAGGCCAAATAAAATAAAGAAATAAAAAAAAATAAAAGGGACAATGCTACTATCCTTTTTCCACACTTGTGCTTCAAAGTAGCACCATGATCTTTATGATAGAGAGTCTCTTGTTTTTTCACTTTCATATACTAGTGGGAATTTTTCATTATAGAACTTGGCTTGTATATTCCAACAATGGGCCTCCTCAAGTGCCCTAGGTCTTCGTGAGCAAGCAAGTTGGATGCACACCCACTTAGTTTCTTTTGTTGAGCTTTCATACATTTATAGCTCTAGTGCATCCGTTGCATGGCAATCCCTACTCCTTGCATTGACATCAATTGATGGGAATCTCCCTAGCCCATTGATTAGCCGCGTCGATGTGAGACTTTCTCCTTTTGTCTTCTCCACATAACCCCCTCATTATATTCTATTCCACCCATAGTGCTATATCCATGGCTCGCGCTCATGTATTGCGTGAAAGTTTATAGGTTTGAGATTACTAAAGTATGAAACAATTGCTTGGCTTGTTATCGGGGTTGTGCATGATGAGAGCATTCTTGTGTGACGAAAATGGAGCATGACTAAACTATATGATTTTGTAGGGATGAACTTTCTTTGGCCATGTTATTTTGAGAAGACATAATTGCTTAGTTAGTATGCTTGAAGTATTATTATTTTTATGTCAATATGAACTTTTATCTTGAATCTTTCGGATCAGAATATTCATTCCACAATTAAGAAGAATTACATTGAAATTATGCCAAGTAGCACTCCGCATCAAAAATTCTGTTTTTATCATTTACCTACTCGAGGACGAGCAGGAATTAAGCTTGGGGATGCTGATACGTCTCCAACGTATCTATAATTTTTTATTGATCCATGCTATATTATCTTCTGTTTTGGATGTTTATGGGATTTATTATACACTTTTATATTATTTTTGGGACTAACCTATTAACGCAGAGCCCAGTGCCAGTTTTTTTTGCCTATTTTAGGGTTTCAAAGAAAAGGAAAATCAAACGCAGTCCAATTGGCCTGAAACTTCACGGAACTTATTTTTGGAAGGAAAGCAACCCGGGAGACTTGGAGTCCACGTCAAGTGAGCTTCGAGGAAGCCACGAGGTAGGGGGTCGTGCCCACCCCCTGGGCGCGCCCTCCACCCTCGTGGGCCCCTCGTGGGCCCCTCGTGGCCCCCCTGACGTACTTCTTCCGCCTATATATCTCCATATACCCTAAAACTACCAGGGGCACAATAGATCGGGAGTTCCACCACTAGAAGCCTTCGTAGCCACCGAAAGCCAATCTAGACCCGTTCCAGCACCCTGCCGGAGGGGGAATCCCTCTCCGGTGGCCA
Organism: Triticum aestivum; assembly: GCF_018294505.1. Lineage (NCBI taxonomy): Eukaryota > Viridiplantae > Streptophyta > Magnoliopsida > Poales > Poaceae > Triticum > Triticum aestivum. The sequence goes on along the minus strand of NC_057806.1, from coordinate 298,124,371 downwards.
TCTTCATCATCCCGGTGCTCTCCATGACGAGGAGGGAGTAGTTATCCCTCGGGGCTGAGGGTATGTACCAGTAGCTATGTGTTTGATCTCTCTCTCTCTCTCTCGTGTTCTTGATTTGGCACGATCTTGATGTATCGCGAGCTTTCCTATTATAGTTGGATCTTATGTTTATCCTCCCCCTCTACTCTCTTGTAATGGATTGAGTTTTTCCCTTTGAAGTTATCTTATCGGATTGAGTCTTTAAAGATTTGAGAACACTTGATGTATGTATTGACGTGCGTATCTATGGTGACAATGGGATATCACGTGATTCACTTGATGTATGTTTTGGTGACCAACTTGCAGGTTCCTCCCATGAACCTATGCATAGGGGTTGGCACACGTTTTCGTCGTGATTCTCCGGTAGAAACTTTGGGCACTCTTTGAGGTCCTTTGTGTTGGTTGAATAGATGAATCTGAGATTGTGTGATGCATATCGTATAATCATACCCACGGATACTTGAGGTGGCATTGGACTATCTAGGTGACATTAGGGTTTTGGTTGATTTGTGTCTTAAGGTGTTATTCTAGTACGAACTATAGGGCTGTTTGTGACACTTATAGGAATAGCCTAACGGATTGATTGGAAAGAATAACTTTGAGGTGGTTTCGTACCCTACCATAATCTCTTCGTTTGTTATCCACTATTAGTGACTTTGGAGTGACTCTTTCTTGCATGTTGAGGGATAGTTATGTGATCCAAGTATGATATTATTGTTGAGAGGACTTGCACTAGTGAAATTATGAACCCTAGGCCTTGTTTCCTATCATTGCAATACCGTTTATGCTCACTTTTACCATTAGTTACCTTGCTGTTTTTATATTTTTAGATTACAAAAACTATTATCTACTATCCATATTGCACTTGTATCACCATCTCTTCGCCGAACTAGTGCACCTATACAATTTACCATTGTATTGGGTGTGTTTGGGACACAAGAGACTCTTTGTTATTTGGTTGCAGGGTTGCTTGAGAGAGACCATCTTCATCCTACGCCTCCTACGGATTGATAAACCTTAGGTCATCCACTTGAGGGAAATTTGCTACTGTCCTACAAACCTCTGCACTTGGAAGCCCAACAATGTCTACAAGAAGAAGGTTGTGTAGTAGACATCAGTTCGCGTGCATGTCCCACATGCAAGCATCCACGATACAAGCGCGGGAGAGAAAAGGACAAGTACAAATTGGATGACGAGATCAAGACAGGAATCCCGTTCAAGGTTGGTTGGTACTTGCCTTTAATTCCAAGGTTGAGGCGTTTGTTTGCAAACCCTAGAGAGGCAAAGAGGTTGCGGTGGCATCATGATGAGCGAATTGTGGATAGGTTTATGAGGCGCCCGAAAGATGGGGCTCAGTTGGAATTAATTGACGAAAAGTTTGAAGGATTTGCCAAGGATCCTAGAAGTATAAGGCTCGGGGAGTGTACTGACGGGATGAATCATTTTGGCGATATGAGCACCAATCACAGCACATGGTCGGTGCTTCTGTGCATATATAACCTACCTCCTTGGTTGTGTATGAAGAAAAAAATACATTATGATGTCAATGATTATCCAAGGCCCGAAGCAACCTAGAAATGACATCGACATTTACTTTCAGCTACTGGTAGAAGAACTGCTGACAGTGTGGATAGATGCGCCTGCTGTAAAATGTTATGATGCTTACAGAAAGGAGATTTTCGATCTACACGCGATGCTGGTGCACACCATTCAAGATATGCCGGCATTAGGCAACACATCGAGGCAGAAAACAAGGGGAGATGTAGGGTGTGTCACATGTTGGGGAACATAGTATTTCAAAAAAATTCCCACGATCACGCAAGATCTGTCTAGGAGATGCATAACAACGAGAGGGGAGAGTGTGTCTATGTACCCTCGTAGACCGAAAGCAGAAGCGTTAAGTAACGCAGTTGATGTAGTCGAACGTCTTCGCGATCCAACCGATCAAGTACCGAACGCACAACACCTCCACGATCTGCACACATTCAACTCGATGACGTTCCTCGAACTCTAGATCCAGCTGAGGCTGAGGGAGAGTGTCATCATCATGACGGCGTGTTGACGGTGATGATGAAGTTACCGACGCAGGGCTTCACCTAAGCACTACAATGATATGACCGAGGTGGAAATATGTGGAGGGGGGCACCGCACATGGCTAAGACAATAACTTGTATCTCTATGGGGTGCCCCTCCCCCGTATATAAAGGAGTGGAGGAGGGGGAGGGCCAGCCTCCTAGGGCGCGCCCCAAGGGGGGTTTCCTACTCCTCCTAGGAGTAGGTTTCCCCCTTTCCTAGTCCAACTAGGAGGGGGAAGGAAGGGAAGAGGGGGGAGAAGGAAAGCCCCCCCCCC
>NC_057806.1:298089871-298121669 GCF_018294505.1 Triticum aestivum | reverse complement strand
TGGTAACCCCCCGATACTCTGGAAAATGCCCGAACTCACCCGAAACCTTTCCGGTGTCCAAACATATCCTTCCAACATATCAATCTTCATGTCTCGACCATTTCAAGACTCCTCATCATGTCCGTGATCACATCCGGGACTCCGAACTACCTTCGGTTCATCAAAACACATAAACTCATAATACCGATAGTCATCGAACGTTAATCGTGTGGACCCTACGGGTTCGAGAACTATGTAGACATGACCGAGACTCATCTCCGGTCAATAACCAATAGCGGAACCTGGATGCTCATATTGGTTCCTACATATTCTACGAAGATCTTTATCAATCAAACCGCATAACAACATACGTTGTTCCCTTATCGTCGGTATCATCATACCTAGTTCAATCTCGTTACCAGCAAGTCTCTTTACTTGTTCCATAGTGCATCAGCCCGTAACTAACTCATTAGTCACATTGCTTGCAAGGCTTATAGTGATGTGCATTACCGAGAGGGCCCAGAGACACCTCTCCGACAATCGGAGTGACAAATCCTAATCTTGATCTATGCCAACTCAACAAACACCATCGGAGACACCTCTAGAGCATCTTTATAATCACCTAGTTACGTTGTGACGTTTGATAGCACACTAAGTGTTCCTCCGGTATTCGAGAGTTGCATATTCTCATAGTCATAGGAACATGTATAAGTCATGAAGAAAGCAATAGCAATAAACTTAACGATCAAAGTGCTAAGCTAACGGATGGGTCAAGTCAAGAACATCATTCTCTAATGATGTGATCCCGTTCATCAAATGACAACTCATGTCTATGGCTAGGAAACTTAACCATCTTTGATGAATGAGCTAGTCAAGTAGAGGCATACTAGTGACAATCTATTTGTCTATGTATTCACACATGTACTAAGTTTCCACTTAATACAATTCTAGCATGAATAATAAACATTCATCATGATATAAGTAAATATAAATAACAACTTTATTATTGCCTCTAGGGCATATTTCCTTCATCACATACATGGATAGGACAGCTAGCAGAAGACTTCCCAACTTGCGCAAAACAGTGTATTTGCGTCATCGTATGTTCTTGTGGAAAAATCACCCATACCAAAAGATGAAAGCTGAATTTGATGGTACGGCAGAGGCAGGTGCAGCCCCAAGAACCTATGACAGGGAGGTGGTCCACAACATGGCTAAAAAAATTAATATTGTGCTTGACAAGAACCACCCTTTGACGGTGAAACAAACACCCAAGGGTCAAGTGTTTAAGAAGAAATCGGTGTTCTGAAAATTACCTTACTGGGAGATTCTACGTGTACGTCACTGCATCGATGACATGCACATAGAGAAGAACATATGTGGAAGCATCCTTGGTACTCTGCTCAAGATTAAAGGTAAAAGAAAGGATGGTGACGGTTCACGGCTCGATATGCTTGCTGATCAATTAAAACGCAAGAGTGAAGCAGAAGATGATGACAAATTTATCAAAGCTTGCCAGAGTTAAAATTTCAGTACAAAAGAAGCAACACAGTTCTTCACCTATTTGTTGTCAGTTAAGACACCCTCTTCCTATTGCGAAAACATCAGAAGTCTCGTGGATGTGAGCTCAAGTAAAATGAAGTTGGGACACATGAAGTCACATGATTGCCACGTAATGTTGACACAAATCCTCCCGGTGGCCATCAGGAATATGATGGACAAAGATATAAGAAACACACTCATTGACCTTTGTGATTTCTTCAACCATAAAGTTGTAAATCCTGAAGAGTTGGATCATATGCAAGATGATATTGCAAGAATATTGTCCAACCTAGAGATGTGTTTCCCACCATCATTCTTTGATGTCATGGTCCATCTCACTGTGCACCTTGTCGACGAGATAAAGTATTGTGATCCTATGTTTCTTCGCAACATGTATCCCTTCGAGCGGTTCATGGGAATACTGAAGCGCTTTTGTCAGAACCGAAACCATCCAGAGGCAAGCTTCCTACAAGGTTATACAGCGGAGGAGGTGGTTGAGTTTTGCACCGAATACATAAAACAAAGACCTATAGGTTTGCCCCTCTCTCGCCACAAGGGAAGGCTGAAAGGTAAGCCGGTCCTTGCTGGCACGCAAATGGTTGCACCCGGAGAATTGACAGAGAAAGCCCATTTGACGGTACTGCTTAACAACCCAGTTCTCATCGCTTATGCCGAAGAACACTTGGCAGAGATACGCCAAAGCTTCTTACCAATGGTGCCTTCATCAGATGTGGAGATGAAGGAGCACACTAAGAACTACGCCGAATGGCTGAAGAATTGTTTAGCACAAGGATCCATCGATGACATTGCTACGTGGTTGGCACAAAAGCCATCACCTACGGTGTTGACGTACCAAGCATATGACATAAATGGATACACGTTCTACACTGAGGAGCGTGATCAGAAGACCTTGTATTAGAACATCTCTGTTCAAATGGAATGCATGAATGTAAATGAAGCTGATAAAAGGGTATAATGTGGAACCATCAAAGAGATTTGGGAGCTTGACTATGTGAAAGTTAAGGTGGCATTATTCAGGTGCGCATGGATCCCTCTTGGTCAGGTAAGGATTGATGAGTACAGGAAGACCTGTGCTAATAGGACAATGATGGCATATCATGCGTACCCATTCATTCTTGCCAGCGATGCTACCCAGATTTTCTTTGTGGAAGACCCCTTGCATAAGAACGGCCATTTAGCAATGCATGGGAAGAGAAGGGTATTGGGTGTCGACGATGTTGCTGATGAGGACGAGTACGATGAATTTGATGAGTTGCCAGCCAAGGGATCATGCACCCGTGTAACAGAGCAGCGTAAAATCATCAAAAACCCCAAGTTCATTCGGGTCAAGTTAATGATTCCAGTTCCCCCATGTACACGGGAATTAAGCCGTAAGAGTAGTCTTTATGCCTACCCTACATCTTAATTCGTTCAATTTAGAACTGTCGCGTGTAGTAAATTTGTGAGTTGTGTCCGGTTTTCTATTGGTGTAAGAACCGCTAATATGTTGACCTTGATATGCTGTCAGCTCAGGCAATGAATATGAACTGTTTTTTGTTATTATTATTATATCACAGAGGTAGCACACTCAATTGATCTCACTACAGTATGTATGTGTGAACAAAAGTATGCAATCTGGTTTGCGAATAGCACACGGTTCATTGATGAAAGTTGTGTGCCGACCAAACCCCGCCACCCCACCCACGATCTGAGTCATGCCTTCTGATTGGTCAGAACCCAAACCCCACGGATCGTAGGTATGCACCGTTGGATGCTCCCAGATTGAAAGGTGATCCTCATCCTTTCGACATCACATGCAGTTCCGGTTGTAATTTTATTTTTATGCACAAAATGCACATTTATCTCAAAAATGTCTTAAATATAGCTAACAATACCCAAAATGCGCCAGAAAATCAAACCCGTGGTATAATGGTGATTGCGTACCATGGAAATTTTTATGAGGCAAAACGATGAACTCACCGGCCACAGGAGTTTGAATTGACATGTCTCCTTTTGGAAAACCATGATCCTTCATGTGAGATGCTCCGGTTTGGAAGGAGCTGTCATCAAAACTTGTGCCAAACTTTACCAATTTTTTTCCATGGGGTCGTGAGAGCACGCCACGGGCACACATCGATTTTGATGATGTCCGAACTCCATCTGAATTTCCTGTAATTAAAATACCAACTAAGCCTACGCCAATGGCCGCACCTCGCGGCCAAAATGTTTGAAACTTCTCCCCGCTTCTCGAACAAACGGATGAAAACTCACAAAACAATGGACAAATGAACTGTACACCTTCTTTTCTAGGCTAATAGTAAGGGGGTATCATAGCTAGTATCATGCATGCCAACTAGGCAATTTTGATGAGCTATCATAGAATTAATTAAATGAAAAAAGAGAGGGTTAAGTATCATATCATGAAACCATATCATAATAAATGCTATGCTACTATGTGTCATGCATGACAATATATATAAAGTACTACATATGATACTAGCTACTCTATGATACTATGCATTAGAGCAAGTACACAATAGAGTGACATAAGACTAGCCACAATGGGTAGTAACATAGAATGTTACTAGACTATGTTACTACCTCTATAGTGGGGAGTAACATATGTGTAGTAGCATGCAATACTTCATTTATTAGGCTATAGACTCGCCTTGCCTTGAGATATGTTACTCATACTACTAGTAACTAGCTATGTTACCACTTTCCTCTCTTTCTTCATTTATTGCTTGCCACATCATCTATTTTATCTAGATACGTGTGATGTTACTGCCTATGTTACTCCCATTGTGGGTAGTCTAAGCAGGCTATAAGGAATAGAATAATATATATGTGCTTATTAGTTGGAGGAAAGAGAAGAGAAGCGGGCTCTTGGTTAGTAGAGCCAGCTGCAACACGAGACCCAAGACACTTTGTGAGGATGTAAGGTGGGCCAACTATTGATAAACTAGTGCGTATTTAAAACTTATTATTGTACATGCCCGCTAAGAGGTTGGCTGTATATGACATGGCAACTTCTTATAGCCATCCCTTGGCTGTATTATTAACCATGCTCTTAGTGAGGTAGCTAGTATATGATAGACGACTAGCTAGTATCAGACTAGCCACAGTGGGAGTAACTTCAGCAGTAACATCGAGTCCAACTCAGCAAACTTGCTTATGTGGCAATAAGTAAATGAGGAGATAGATAGTTTCAGTAACTTAGCTAGTTACTGTAACATCACATGTCCTAATGCAATATGAGTCTATAACCTAATGAATGAAGCTTTGCATGACACTACACTTATGTTACGTACTACCCACTATGAAGGTAGTAACATAGTCTAGGGATATGTGTATGTTACTAGTGTATGTTACTCTCCATTGTAGCTAGTCTCATACTCCCTCCTTTCCGGTTTAGGCTGGTGGTAATGGTAGTATCATAAGCGGTATCATGCATGCCAACTAGGCTTTATGGATGATGTGGCACACAATTAAATGAGGAAAGAGAGGATGTGGTATCATATCATGATACCATGTCATATTAAATGTTGTACTACTACTTTGTGTGATGCATGACAATTAATAAGGCCACCTAAGATACTAACTTATGATACTATGCATTACGGAAGTAGTATCATACACTATCATATGCATGATACTAGTATATGATACTCCCCATTACAACCAGCCTTATAGGGCTCAATTCAAAAATCTCACCAACCAAGGTAGATGGTGAGTGGTGGAATACTTTTTGTAGTTTGCAAAAACACCAAATTAATGCTTTTGTTTTCCTCAAAAAATTATGTTTTCCAATGTATTAATTGAAATACATGCATGCATAAAGTACATGCATTGGCCAACTATCTCTTAATACTTGCATGCAATGATTTAATGCACCTTGGAATCTGGACATGTGATGGGGAACAACCAAATTGAGCCTTATAAAATGGAAAAACTAAAATTTTAAGATAAGCCTATAAACCGGAAGGAGGGAGTATATATGCATGATAATAGTATATGATCGGCAATACCTCCGTAATGCGCGCATGCATAGTATCATAAGTTAGTATCTTAGGTTGCCTTATTAATTGCCATGCATGACACAAAGTAGTACAACATTTACTATGATACGGTATCATGATATGATACCACACCCTCTCTTTCCTCATTTAACTATGTGCCACATCATCCAAAAAGTCTAGTTGGCATGCATCATACAGCTTGATACTCCCATATTACGACCAGCCTTATTAGGGTGGCCATAGTGGGGGTATCATAGCTGGTATCATGCACTCAGGAATAGAAAATATGATGATGTGGCAAAGAAGCAGTAACATAGGTAGATACCGTAACATCTATATATAATAAATGCTATACTACTTTGTGTCATGCATGGCCATAAATACGGTCATCTATGATATATACTGCTCTATGATACTATATATGCACTATGAAGGTACGTACGTAGTATCATACATTAGTATCATATGCATGATACTATATATATATATAATATATGATACTCCCCACTATATAAGGCTAGCCATAGTGGTGGTATCATAGCCGACGATGTCATGCACTTGGAAATAGTAAGTATGCTGATATGGCAAAGAATTAAATATATATAAAGAGGGTTAGAGTAACATATAGGTAGATACCATATCATATTAAATGCGATGCTAATTTGTGTCATGCATGGCAATAAGTATGATCTATATATGATACTATACTCTATATATTATACTATGTGCTATAATTAATTAAATGTAGTATCATACACTAGTATCATATATACTGTATATTCATGATACTAGTATATGACACTCCACTATACTCGTGATTTCTTACCGTGGAAAAAAATGGGGGCGAAACGATGAACTCATGTCACAGCCCTAGCTAAGCCCTTGCCTGACTCTGCATAAGCATCCATGCATCATGTTTAAATTCAAATGAAATTTTGAAATGGGGATGTTCAAACCCTAGCAAATAATAATTTTAACTAGGTTCAATTCAAATATTTTCATTGGACCCAAAATGCCCTCCAAAAATGTTCATTATTTCTGGGAAAAGGTTAAAACCTTAATCAGAGGTCATGCACATTTTTCCAATGCATTTATGGGTTTTGAATTAATTCATAATTGTATTTGAGTTGGAGCAAATAAATTCTATAAATATTTTTATTGCTCCAATAATCCTGGAATATTTTGTGGAGCTCTAGGATAAACCTTAATGCATCCACAATAATTTCCAGAGAGCTGCAAAATAATTTGGTTAAGAAACCAAATTAAAACAAAAACTGCAAAATAGAAAACAGAAATTAAATTAGAGGAGAGAGAGAGACCTACCTGGCGCTCACCTCGCAGCCCACCTGGTGGCCAACAGGACCGGCCCAGCGCGGCCCAGCCCACCTCCTCCTGTCGTCTTCCCCGCGCCAGTAGGCAGCGCGCGTGGCCGACGGGCGCCGACGCTGCCTCGGCCACCTCCTGCTTCCACCGCGACGCCACGACCCTTCTAGCATCGCCACGCAGCCCCTGGCTCCCTCTCTCACTCTCCTCGCTCCTTCCCCCCTCCTCTGTTTCTCGCACGCAGCCACCGAGCGGAGCTCGTCGCCGCCGTCCACTGCCACCACGGGCACCGGGCCTCCCTCGCTTCCCCGACTAGCCCACAAGCTCCGCCACTCCGTCCTCGACCCACCTCACCGAGCCACGCCCCTCTAGAAGCCCCCGAACGACCTCACCGGGCTCGTCTTCTACCTCGGACCCGCCGGCCATCACCGTCAAATTCGTCGGCTCCGGACCGTCCCCGACCTCGCCGAGCGTTCCGTCGTCACCGCCGTGAGCCCCTCTTCCTTTCCCCTCACCTCTCTCTCTCGCGCGTGCCCTGTAGCCGCTGCCCCGCGAGCGCCCGAAGCCGCCGTCCGCCATGGCCGGCGAGCTCCGTGCCCCCGAGCACCTCTGCCTCGCGTAGTAGCTCCGACGTGCTCCTGCTGCCCCGTAGCTACCGCCTGTGCTCTCCGTTCGCTCAAATGCGAGCTGCAGCCCCACGCCCGCGCTTTCCCGAACTCCGGCCGCCGCGGAAGCGGACACCGCCATCGATTTAGGTCGTCTCCGGCGACCCCTCTAGCACCAGCCAACGCGGACGAGGCCCAGGGTTCCAACGGTGCCATACGCGCCCCGAACCGTGGCCCATGCTGCATTTCCGGATCGCGCCGCCGTCTCGGGCCTCGCCGGCGTCATGTCGCCGGTGGGTTTGACCCACTTTGACCACGGCGGGACCCCCCTGTGTCCATGACATGTGGGGTCGGCCTTTGACTGAATTAGTGTAGGATTTTAATTAGTGCTAATTGCCATGTTAGTTTAGGTGTTAGATTAGTTAACACTAATTAATTTAGTTAATTAATTAAGCCACTGACATGTGGGCCCAGCCCTGCTGACATTTTCGTTAGTATTAGTTTAACCTTAATCAACCCAGTTAACCAACTGAGTCACTGACCAGTGGGCCCCACTGGTCAGGTTTGACCCGGACCAGCCCCTGTTGACCTGCTGACGTCATGATGATGTCGGGCTGACGCAGTAATGTTTTCTGGATTTATTTTTATTCAGAAAATTCCAGAAAATTGTATAAACTTCTAAAATTCATAGAAAATCAACCGTAACTCAGAATGAAATAAATTATATATGAAAAATGATCAGAAAAATCCAATCTATTCATCTGTACCATTTTCATGCATGTTAGAACAACTTATAGCTGCTGTTTAGCACAAATCATATTAATGGCATTTAAATATCCACATATGGAGTTTGAGGTTGAATCTTGGATTCAAACCAACTTCATTTAATCTGGTTTAGTTGCATCAGCACAAATCACATCATATTGCCATGTCACATTCATGCATCATATTGTCGCATTGCATTGATTGTGTTCTTCCTTGTTTGCCGGTAATTGTCCCCTCTCGATAGACGTGTACCGGCGATGTGATCGATGACACCGATGAAGAGCTATATTATCTTCAGAAGTGCCAGGCAAGCAAAACCCCCTTGTTCATTCCGATACAATCCTATCTCTCGCTCCTGCTCTCTTTTACTGCATTAGGACAACAACGATTCAACTGTTACTTGCTGCGGTAGCTGAACCCCTTTATCCTCTGCATGACCTGTCATTACCGCAGTAAATAGATGAAACCCACTAGTATGAGTAGGAGTTGTTTGAGCCATGTTGTGCCTACTCATTCATGTTTGTTTGTCATGCCTACTATTGCTTAGAGTTGAGTCAGGTCTAATTCATCGGGGATGAATCAGAGGTGTGTGAACATGTCCTACTGTGTGTGAGCTAAGTGGTGAACACGATTTGGTAAAGGTAGCGGTGAGAGGCCATGTAGGAGTACATGGTGGGTTGTCTCATTGAAGCCGTCCTTAGGAACTGAGTTCTGTGTTTGTGATCCATGATTCAGCTACTACCATACATTGGGCCCTGAAATATGACCCCGCTCGACTTCTTATTCACCCAAGTCCTCTGTCCAGGAGTTGCAAGTAGTTTCTGGTGTTTGTAGTATGCTGGAGGCCGTGCACAGCGCTGACCGGAGGGGTGGGTTGTGATGCGGTAGGTACGTGGCACGGTGTACCGGATACCCGTTAGGTATCTCGGGAACCCTGCACACATCGTTTGGGGCTGTGAGCGAAACTCCGGCCGGATCTCCTCATGGATGGAACCCGAATAGGCGATAAACCTGGACTAGAGACTTGAGTGTTTAGGTAGGTCGTGGTCTACACCCACGTCGGCTTTCGCTTGAAGTCTGCCGAGCACATGTCGTGTGCAGACGCTAAGTGGTGGAAACATGTATGAAGAAGTACACCCCTGCAGGGTTAACATCATCTATTCGAATAGCCGTGTCCGCGGAAAAGGACTTCTGGGTTGCTTATATCAGTTCATAGACAAGTGAAAGTGGATACTCTAAAATACGCAAGATAAGCGTGAGTGCTATGGATGGCGTTCTCGTAGGGAGACGGGAGCGGATCCATAGTGGTGTATTGGTTGGTGAATATGTGGACTCGCGCGCGCCACCTCAAAAGAGTTGCTTGCAGTCGTAGTTTAGGATAGCCACCGAGTCAAAGCTGGCTTGCTGCAGTTAAACCCCATCATCCCCTTTGTTGATAATGATGCATATGTAGTTAGTTCTGATGTAAGTCTTGCTGGGTACATTTGTACTCACGTTTGCCTATTTTATGTTTTTGCAGAGAGACTTCGGTCTCGCTAGTAGTTCCACGTGGACTTCGACGTTTAGCTTGCTACCTCAGCTACGATCTTGTGCCCTCGGCAGGATCTGGTAGATAGTCAGGCTTCTCAGCCTTTTTCATTTATAGATGTCTGTACTCAGACATGATAGCTTCCGCCTGTGCTTGATTTGTATGCTCTGAATGTTGGGTCATGAGACCTATGTTTGTAATATCTCGCTCCCCGGAGCCTATTGATTAAAATACTTGAGTCATAGAGTCATGTTGTGATGCCATGTTGTATTTGCATATATCGAGCATATTGTGTGTATGATATTGAAATGCTTGGTGTGTGTGGGATCTGACTATCTAGTTGTTTATCTTTAGTAGCCTCTCTTACCGGGAAATGTCTCCTAGTGCTTCCACTGAGCCGTGGTAGCTTGCTACTGCTCCGGAACACTTAGGCTGGCCGGCATGTGTCCTTCTTCGTTCCTATGTCTGTCCCTTCGGGGAAATGTCACGCGATGAATACCGGAGTCCTGTTAGCCCGCTACAGCCCGGTTCACCGGAGTCCTGCTAGCCCAGTGCTACAGCCTGGATTCACTCGCTGATGACCGACACATTCAATGCTGGGTCATGGATGCCTGTCCCTGTAAGTTTTGTGCCACTTTGGGTTTACGACTAGCCATGTCAGCCCGGGCTCCTTATCATATGGATGCTAGCGACACTATCATATACGTGTGCCAAAAGGCGCAAACGGTCCCGGGCAAAGGTAAGGCGACACCCATGGGAATACCGTGCGTGAGGCCACAAAGTGATATGAGGTGTTACATGCTAGATCGATGTGGCATTGAGTCGGGGTCCTGACAGCATTGGTATCAGAGCTTGACTGCCTGTAGGATTACCAAGCCAAACTGGTCGAAGTTGAGTCTAGAAATTCTTTAGTTATATAAGGGAATTGATTGTGGGATGGAACGTAAGGCTCTTTTACTCCTTATACCTCATGGCCTTCTGATCTGAGTCATCATCTTCTCTTCTACGGGGATTAAGAACTAGGCTTTCTCTTCTTTCTATCAGGATCACGTGTTACTAATCCGCAGACTTATAAGATTGTTGGATTTAAGCTTGAGTTCAGCTCCTACGACTTCTGTATGTTAACTGTTGATCTCGAAACCTTGGTATTATGCTTCTGAGTGGCTATGCCACCATTTTTGTAGCATGTCTCAAATCTTTTCTGAGCATTTACAGCCGTTATGCCGTCCGAGTCATCCCAGGTTTCTAAATAGTCTGATGCATTTGCAAATCCTTTCTTTCCGTTCCCGATGTTCTTTATGGTCAGAATAAGCACACTAACCAGTGCGTTGAGGTAATTTATTGCCTTGACATATATCTTGGAGCTATTATTATGACCCTAGGTGTTTTAGGGAGTCACCTAGTAATCTAGCAATGTTTTGTGTTCCCAGTGTGAAGATTCTGGCCATCATTCTCGAAAGCATCTCGTGGTGCTACTTAGTAGTAGGCATTCTACTCCTGGGTTCTGAACCCGAGATTCACTCTACTTACTTCATGTTGATAGTGTTTGCTAGTTCCTTTAGGATATTAGTAACTTTTGCATTAGTCCTCGAGGTCCATGGTATTTTCCTTCTTCCAAATACTATGAACCATTCTGGCAGATGTTTATTGGATCAATAGATCACAATTAGAGTACTCTTGAGGAGTTCTCCATTCATAAATTGTGACTCTGCCAGTCCTACCTCTCTGCATGGCTTATCCGGAAGAAACATGTTGAAATTGGTTCGACATACTAATCTATGCATCCATAACTCAGAAAATTATATGTTCTTTGAGTTGTCCCTCTTAGTTGTATTCTGACCCCTGTCTATCATTTGATAGTCAAGAGTATGCGTGCATTCGTTCATCGATACCTATTACTCTTGTGGTCCGTCAAGCCATTCTATTCCGGAATGACTAGGAGAAACAAACTCCAGTACCTCATCCATATCCAGGGTTGGGTCTTAGCAGTTGTACTCCGCAGATCAAAATACTAATCCAGTTTTTGTTCTGTTCCACCCTGGAGTGTTACCATCTTTATATTAAGATTATCATGGGAATTGCACACCATCCTATGAATTCTTGGTGCAGTGATACTTCTCTCCATCATTATTCATTTCTCGGTTCTCGTGTTGTTATAACCGGATTGTCGACAAGTGAATCGTGATGTGTGAAATCAATACTCCTAGCAACCTTGTTGCTTGGTAGTTAAATGGACAATAACCTCATTCTTAACGTGTTGGTTCTTGAATCATCATTCTAAGATTGATCGTGCTACCTTGTCCATCTTCTTGGTGCACATTTCGATTGATGAGTTAGGATTTTGTCAAGTCCTCGCTCATTTGATCATATCGTCTTGCCCTGAAAAGCAAGATTGTTCTCGATCTTAGTAACATATCGGTGGTTCGTGATTTTCCGAATATCTTCTCGAAAGTATCACCAGGTTGTCACCTGACTGTTATGTTGAGCTCGTGATCAAGTTGGTTTATCCTGTAAACCACCCTTTCTCCAAGAATCCGTGTTGGATACCCCTGAGCTAGTTGGTTAAGCTATGCATCAACTTGGAGAGTTGGAAGATAGAAGCTTGTCCGATATAGTTCATTATAAGGGATGTCTTGTATGTGTTGAATAAAGTTGATATATTCATCGACTGAACCTCGTGATCAGTTAATGGACCTATCATTTTTATCCAACCTTTGATTGGAGTATGGGCTATCATCCAATCAGACCAGAACCAACGATATTCGTAATGTTGTCTTACTCGTGGTTGATCCCTCGAGCATACACCATTATATCTTTTGGGTCTGACCAATGCTATCACTTGTTCACTTAACTATGGAATTCCTTTTAAAAGGAAACCCAGATGAATTGTTGTTGAGCCCATTGACAACATCCTTGTCTTCTCCATAATTTTGCTGAACATTAAGCTAGTGTTGGAAACTTTTGAAAGCATTTGTTCATGCTAGCTCATGAAGCATATGTTTGGATGTAAGAAGTGACTTCCTCTAGTTCATGTGCATTTGATGCAAGTTGCTGCCGTGGACTCGAGAAAGTCAATGTTGTTTCCTTTGGAATCATCCCAAATCAGTCATGCATACGTGCGAAGTTTTCTGTGGTTCGGAGACTTGCAACCTCCATTCTATATGTGTCCCTAGCACACCAAGCCACTGATTGATTTGTTCAAGGTTAATAAGTTCTAATTGCTAGTCCCGAAGGTACCAGACGGATTTGTACAAAACTTCGATATCCTCGCTGATGGTTCCCCCTCCTGAACTCGGTAGTGTTTTATTATAAGACTACTTTGTGGTCATGCTTGTCTTGGACAACATGTTCACATGTTGTAGCAGAACCAGCTCATGTTTTGGAGCTTGCTATCGTAATTCATTTCCCGAGAATCTTGCAACGTCATCTCATCGATTTGTGTTGCAAACTTTCATTTTTCTTCGTAGACTCGATGAGTCTGGAATATTCTGACACCAATCAGGTCTGAATCTCAGGCAGATATGATGATTGGAACATTTCCCAAGAACTATAATATTGGTCTCGCGATAACCGGTAAAGTGGATGTCGTGGCCAACACACCCCGCCGGAAGACCTATTGTTGTAGTATCTTGATTGAAGAAGTTGGCCACCTCCCCATAAGGATCTCGTAGAACTTATTCTAGTAGTTGTTCCTTATGGATTTTTGTGTTTCCGAAGTCCGACCCTTACTTGATGTTCTAGATACCAGACCATTTCAATAAATGGATTGCGCTAGCACATCAAGGAGAACATTAGAAGCGGAGTGGTAAATGTCTCCCGGTTGATCATCCAGATTTGCCCCTTGGCCTCGCTAAGATGAAATCTGAGAAGGTGTTATCTTCTTTTGCATCCGCATCGTCCGTCAGTATTCATCATGGTAGCAAGTTGTGTTGCCAGGATCCTTGACACGGAGATTGGTAAAATCTTGATGATTATGGAAATGCTCAAGTTCTTGAGAGCATGCACAAGCACTAGGTGTTATCATCGACACTAACTGGGATGCTCTCAGTTTCCTCGGTTATGCTATGACTTTTCAAACAGTGAATTCACTCTCTATTGTTGGGTTCTTCCCCAGTTATCAGAATCATTCCCAGCATTTGCATTTTGTTCCCAGCTTGCACCGCCAATGTGCCATTCTACCATGGGTCTCTTCCATTCCCGGTGGTAAGCAAATTCATCCATTACGTTGTCTTCAACAAGGTAATCCACATCATCCAAGTCCGAGTATGCCATTCTACCGACCCCCTCCAAATGATCGGTCGAGAATTGCCTTAGGTTGGTTTAAAGAGTTTCAATGATCTCTGAATCAAAGGTAATTCTTTTTGCCACTTAAGGGGATATATCTATGAGTCACGGTTCCTAAGGTGTCTCGTTGTGGTATCATGGCAACTCAACTCCTTGCTACGTTGACAATCGTTTACCACCTTTTAAAGTGTGGAATTGTAGTCTACCTGGTAAACCTCCGTCATTTGTTCCACTCCTTTCCGCTAGAGGTGTGCTCTGTCTCTCAGCTCAAGAGATGTTGCTATGTCTCATTCCGTGAGTTAATCCTGAGTTGTTCGACCTTCGAGAAGATCGATCCTTCTAGAGTTTTCTTTCTCCTCTCGTTGTCATGACGGGTGGAGTTCCCAGAGGAAGACGTCGAGACAAGATGATGATCGAATCAAGGTTCTTATGAAGTGCAACCTGGATCGTGAAGATTGTGCTAGCTTCGTGTCCCCTCTGTCTTCTTACCTCACGTCTTGAATCTCGGGTCGAGATTCTTGTTTAGTGGGGGTGAGTTGTCACAGCCCTAGCTAAGCCCTTGACTGACTCTGCATAAGCATCCATGCATCATGTTTAAATTCAAATGAAATTTTGAAATGGGGATGTTCAAACCCTAGCAGATAATAATTTTAACTAGGTTCAATTCAAATATTTTCATTGGACCCAAAATGCCCTCCAAAAATGTTCATTATTTCTGGGAAAAGGTTAAAACCTTAATCAGAGGTCATGCACATTTTTCCAATGCATTTATGGGTTTTGAATTAATTCATAATTGTATTTGAGTTGGAGCAAATAAATTCTATAAATATTTTTATTGCTCCAATAATCCTGGAATATTTTGTGGAGCTCTAGGATAAACCTTAATGCATCCACAATAATTTCCAGAGAGCTGCAAAAATAATTTGGTTAAGAAACCAAATTAAAACAAAAACTGCAAAATAGAAAACAGAAATTAAATTAGAGGAGAGAGAGAGACCTACCTGGCGCTCACCTCGCAGCCCACCTGGTGGCCAACAGGACCGGCCCAGCGCGGCCCAGCCCACCTCCTCCTGTCGTCTTCCCCGCGCCAGTAGGCAGCGCGCGTGGCCGACGGGCGCCGACGCTGCCTCGGCCACCTCCTGCTTCCCCGTCCACCTCCTGCTTCCACCGCGACGCCACGACCCTTCTAGCATCGCCACGCAGCCCCTGGCTCCCTCTCTCACTCTCCTCGCTCCTTCCCCCCTCCTCTGTTTCTCGCACGCAGCCACCGAGCGGAGCTCGTCGCCGCCGTCCACTGCCACCACGGCCACCGGGCCTCCCTCGCTTCCCCGACTAGCCCACAAGCTCCGCCACTCCGTCCTCGACCCACCTCACCGAGCCACGCCCCTCCAGAAGCCCCCGAACGACCTCACCGGTCTCGTCTTCTACCTCGGACCCGCCGGCCATCACCGTCAAATTCGTCGGCTCCGGACCGTCCCCGACCTCGCCGAGCGTTCCGTCGTCACTGCCGTGAGCCCCTCTTCCTTTCCCCTCACCTCTCTCTCTCGCGCATGCCCTGTAGCCGCTGCCCCGCGAGCGCCCGAAGCCGCCGTCCGCCATGGCCGGCGAGCTCCGTGCCCCCGAGCACCTCTGCCTCGCGTAGTAGCTCCGACGTGCTCCTGCTGCCCCGTAGCTACCGCCTGTGCTCTCCGTTCGCTCGAACGCGAGTTGCAGCCCCACGCCCGCGCTTTCCCGAACTCCGGCCGCCGCGGAAGCGGACACCGCCATCGATTTAGGTCATCTCCGGCGACCCCTCTAGCACCAGCCGACGCGGACGAGGCCCAGGGTTCCAACGGTGCCATCCGCGCCCCGAACCGTGGCCCGTGCTGCGTTTCCGGATCGCGCCGCCGTCTCGGGCCTCGCCGGCGTCATGTCGCCGGTGGGTTTGACCCACTTTGACCACGGCGGGACCCCCCATGTGTCCATGACATGTGGGGCCGGCCTTTGACTGAATTAGTGTAGGATTTTAATTAGTGCTAATTGCCCTGTTAGTTTAGGTGTTAGATTAGTTAACACTAATTAATTAGTTAATTAATTAAGCCATTGACATGTGGGCCCAGCCCTGCTGACATTTTCGTTAGTATTAGTTTAACCTTAATCAACCCAATTAACCAACTGAGTCACTGACCAGTGGGCCCCACTGGTCAGGTTTGACCCGGACCAGCCCCTGTTGACCTGCTGACGTCATGATGATGTCAGGCTGACGCAGTAATGTTTTCTGGATTTAGTTTTATTCAGAAAATTCCAGAAAATTGTATAAACTTCTAAAATTCATAGAAAATCAACCGTAACTCAGAATGAAATAAATTATATATGAAAAATGATCAGAAAAATCCAATCTATTCATCTGTACCATTTTCATGCATGTTAGAACAACTTATAGCTGCTGTTTAGCACAAATCATATTAATGGCATTTAAATATCCACATATGGAGTTTGAGTTTGAATCTTGGATTCAAACCAACTTCATTTAATCTGGTTTAGTTGCATCAGCACAAATCACATCATATTGCCATGTCACATTCATGCATCATATTGTCGCATTGCATTGATTGTGTTCTTCCTTGTTTGCCGGTAATTGTCCCCTCTCGATAGACGTGTACCGGCGATGTGATCGATGACACCGATGAAGAGCTATATTATCTTCAGAAGTGCCAGGCAAGCAAAACCCCCTTGTTCATTCCGATACAATCCTACTCTCTTGCTCCTGCTCTCTTTTACTGCATTAGGACAACAACGATTCAACTGTTACTTGCTGCGGTAGCTGAACCCCTTTATCCTCTGCATGACCTGTCATTGCCACAGTAAATAGATGAAACCCACTAGTATGAGTAGGAGTTGTTTGAGCCATGTTGTGCCTACTCATTCATGTTTGTTTGTCATGCCTGCTATTGCTTAGAGTTGAGCCAGGTCTGAGTCATCGGGGATGAATCAGAGGTGTGTGAACATGTCCTACTGTGTGTGAGCTAAGTGGTGAACACGATTTGGTAAAGGTAGCGGTGAGAGGCCATGTAGGAGTACATGGTGGGTTGTCTCATTGAAGCCGTCCTTAGGAACTGAGTTCTGTGTTTGTGATCCATGATTCAGCTACTACCATACATTGGGCCCTGAAATATGACCCCGCTCGACTTCTTATTCACCCAAGTCCTCTGTCCAGGAGTTGCAAGTAGTTTCTGGTGTTTGTAGTATGCTGGAGGCCGTGCACAGCGCTGACCGGAGGGGTGGGTTGTGATGCGGTAGGTACGTGGCACGGTGTACCGGATACCCGTTAGGTATCTCGGGAACCCTGCACACATCGTTTGGGGCTGTGAGCGAAACTCCGGCCGAATCTCCTCATGGATGGAACCCGAATAGGCGATAAACCTGGACTAGAGACTTGAGTGTTTAGGTAGGTCGTGGTCTACACCCACGTCGGCTTTCCCTTGAAGTCTGCCGAGCACATGTCGTGTGCAGACGCTAAGTGGTGGAAACATGTATGAAGAAGTACACCCCTGCAGGGTTAACATCATCTATTCGAATAGCCGTGTCCGCGGAAAAGGACTTCTGGGTTGCTTATATCAGTTCATAGACAAGTGAAAGTGGATACTCTAAAATACGCAAGATAAGCGTGAGTGCTATGGATGGCGTTCTCGTAGGGAGACGGGAGCGGATCCATAGTGGTGTATTGGTTGGTGAATATGTGGACTCGTGTGCGCCACCTCAAAAGAGTTGCTTGCAGTCGTAGTTTAGGATAGCCACCGAGTCAAAGCTGGCTTGCTGCAGTTAAACCCCATCATCCCCTTTGTTGATAATGATGCATATGTAGTTAGTTCTGATGTAAGTCTTGCTGGGTACATTTGTACTCACGTTTGCCTATTTTATGTTTTTGCAGAGAGATTTCGGTCTCGCTAGTAGTTCCACGTGGACTTCGACGTTTAGCTTGCTACCTCAGCTACGATCTTGTGCCCTCGGCAGGATCTGGTAGATAGTCAGGCTTCTCAGCCTTTTTCATTTATAGATGTCTGTACTCAGACATGATAGCTTCCGCCTGTGCTTGATTTGTATGCTCTGAATGTTGGGTCATGAGACCTATGTTTGTAATATCTCGCTCCCCGGAGCCTATTGATTAAAATACTTGAGTCGTAGAGTCATGTTGTGATGCCATGTTGTATTTGCACATATCGAGCATATTGTGTGTATGATATTGAAATGCTTGGTGTGTGTGGGATCTGACTATCTAGTTGTTTATCTTTAGTAGCCTCTCTTACCGAGAAATGTCTCCTAGTGCTTCCACTGAGCCGTGGTAGCTTGCTACTGCTCCGGAACACTTAGGCTGGCCGGCATGTGTCCTTCTTCGTTCCTGTGTCTGTCCCTTCGGGGAAATGTCACGCGATGAATACCGGAGTCCTGTTAGCCCGCTACAGCCCGGTTCACCGGAGTCCTGCTAGCCCAGTGCTACAGCCTGGATTCACTCCCTGATGACCGACACGTTCGATGCTGGGTCATGGATGCCTGTCCCTGTAAGTTTTGTGCCACTTTGGGTTTACGACTAGCCATGTCAGCCCGGGCTCCTTATCATATGGATGCTAGCGACACTATCATATACGTGTGCCAAAAGGCGCAAACGGTCCCGGGCAAAGGTAAGGCGACACCCGTGGGAATACCGTGCGTGAGGCTGCAAAGTGATATGAGGTGTTACATGCTAGATCGATGTGGCATTGAGTCGGGGTCCTGACTACTCATGTTTTCATTCGAACAAAAATATGATGTTAGGTAATGTAAATGTTCTCAAAGAGCACACGGTTCACTCACGAAAGTCATGTGTCCACTAAACCGTGGCCAATGCACCCCCACCCCTCTGCCACACGCGCGGTCTGAGTCGTGCGTTCTGACTGGCCAGAACTCAAACCCCACAGATCGTACGTCTGCACCATTGGATTCTCCTTGATCGAATGGCGATCCTCATCCCTTTCGACAACACATGTAAATGTTTTCAAATAGCCCCTCCCCAAAAAATGTTTTCAAATAGCACACATGAAAGCCGTGTGCCTACCAAACCGTGGCTGATGCCCCCTTGCTGCGCACACGATCTGAGTCGTGCGTTCTGATTGGCTAGAACCCAAACCCCACGGATCATATGTCTGCACCGTTGGATGTGTCGGGATGTGGGGTTCCGGCAAACCCTTAAGGTTCAAACACTGGGGTGCGCGCGGAGCCTTTCCCTCCCGCCGATCAACGCTCTAGCTCACTAGATCTCGCGGACGAACTCGACGAACTCTCAACACAGAAAGACACGGGGTTTATACTGGTTCGGGCCACCGTTGTGGTGTAATACCCTACTCCAGTGTGGTGGTGGTGGTGGATTTCCTCTAGGGCTGATGATGAACAATACAAGGGAAGAACAACCTCCTGAGGTTGAGGTGTTCTTGCGCGTGTGAGCTTGTGGTGTGTCTCTTTTGCTCCGCTCTCATCCCTCAGATCATCCCCCATCCACTGTGGTGGCTAGTCCTACCTATAGAGGCCCTGGTCCTCTTCCCAAATATCGAGCGAGAAGGGAGCCAACAATGGCGGGCTAATTTGAAGGGGAACAGCTAGTACAAGTTATCTTGACAAAAGTAGTCTTCGCCTGCACAAAGCTCTGGTGGTGACGCCATCTTGGGCTCCAGGATGACCTTTGTCTTGCAGTCCATGGTCTTGGTCTTGTTGCACCGAAATGGCAACCTTTGCCTGATGCCTCGGTACTCCGCGGTTGCGCTTGCCTCCTTTGCACCAAAGAGGAAACAAGGACGCTGCGCGCGCTGGCGCCCACCTGGTGTCGATCGTCATGGCTCACGTCACGAGAGCCTCGTGAGGTTCGCCTCGCCTTGATATCTCCGCACCTCGTGAGCCTGCCTAGCTAGGCCACTCCTAGAGGAGGTCTTGCGTTGTCTGCCTGGCGAGGCTTCGCCCCTCGCGAGGGTCTTGGATGCTTTGCTGGTGAAGATGGGTCGTATGGCCTGCTGGTTTAGCCACGCTGTGGGCCGTAGGTAGGCAAGTCTGGGGACCCCCGTTCCTAGAACGCCGATAGTAGCCCCCGGGCCCAAGGTGCGCGCGGGCTTGGCTTCGTGGCGAAGCCAAGGGTCAAGCTCGAAGTGTCACAGGCCCCCAAAGTCTGCGGCCTCGATTGACGCGTGGCGGTTGATTGGACATGGGCATCTATGCTTCCCCATGTTGCCTTGGCAACTGCTTGACCTGACAAAAGGCTGGCGCGAGCGGCACTTGCCTTCATTGCTTCTTCCTTGCCTCGCTCCAGATCCCCTTTCTTGCTCTTCGCCGCCGCTACCTACAGGTCTGCTCTGGCCTCGCCCCGCATCTGCCGCCCATGGCTCCGTGCAAGGTCAAGTCTTCCTCGGCCCCGGCTTGGTACGAGCCCGCTCTTGAGGCACCCACGGTCACAAAGAAGAGCCTTGCCTCCGTGCGCCTATTGACGGCGGGAGAGAGCAACGAGTGGGGAAAGACGGAGCTCCGGCTTGCCTCCGACGAGCCGGAGCCTGAGGGGAGCACCGACTTTCCCTTCTTTTCGAGCAGCGTTGCCCTCGGGTTGGTTCCTTCCTTCTCCGATTTCTTCTATGAAGTCCTCGACCACTATGGGCTGCAAGCATTGCATCTCCATCCCAACTCTGTCCTCCTCTTGTCCATCTCTGCCTACTACTATGAGGCGTACCTGGGCGTGATGTCGTCCGTGGCGCTCTTGCGCCACTTCTTATTCCTCTGTGTCAGCGAGGGTCACATCTCTGGATACGCCAACTTTGTTGTGTGTGGCAAGGCCAACTCGATCTCGAGCACCGGGAAGAGGGCTGACAACATTCGATCCAAATGGGTCATGGTGGACGCTAAGCTTGCCCATCCGCGCCTGGCGTTGCCGATGGAGGCGCCCCGGCAAGGCAAGGAGTGGCCCAGGGCGGAGCTTTTCGACGAGCGGGCATCGTCAGTGTTGGAGCAGATGATGACCGACCTGAAGCCGGGCAATGCGAGGGTGGCCAAAATAACGGGAGCAATGCTCCTGAGGGAGTTCTTGACGCCGCGGGTCGCCCCCACTCCAGGCGCGCGCGTGCCCGTTCTAGCAACTTGAAGGAGGGGAAAACAAGGCCCACCTGAGGCCGGGGAACCTTCCTGATGACGAACTAGACGCCGTCCTGCGTCTCATAGTCGGAGACAACCAGGAGTACCCGCCCAGTGCCTTCATTCCCCTGTTCCAACAAAGGGACCGGGAGGAATTCGTCACCTCCAGGCCAACTTTTGATGTGCGCGGGCTGGTGCCACCAGTGCTTTCAGGAGCTCCTTCAGCGCAGAAGCCGGTGGAGGTGTCTTCTGGCGAGTCCCACAGAGAGGGGGAAGAGGAGGCGGACTCGGAGGAGACCCCGGTGGAGGGGACCTCCCCTCCGAGCAAGGCAGAGATTCTCCCCGCCCTTCCTGATGATGCCGAGGCCGACGCCTACCAGGGAGGGAAGGAGCAACCCCCCGTCCCGACGAAGGGTAGGTCGTCACTGGTAGACCGTGGTGCCGCCTCCACCCAACACCTCCTGGGGCTGGATTCGGTTCCACCTCCGCATCGCATGGCGCCACCGGAGCCCGAGCACCTGCCCCTCAGGTCCCAATGCTGTCGGGCCTCAAGCTTCACAAGCGAAAGGTGGATTACCTTGCGGTGGACCTGTAGGTGTTTCGAACTTTGCTTAGTCCTTGCTCGTGCTTGTTTTTTCCTGACGCTCGCCCTTGGTTGATCAGGACGACATCTTCAGTGAAGAAGAGGAAGGAGGGTAAGGCAGCTATGCCTCCCTCCGTAGAGCCAGGGGGCAACATCGCCTGTGTTTCCCCAGCCCGGTCATCTTCGCGGGGCCAAGAGGAGTGTCGCCGCATGGAGTCAGCCCCCATGGCCCCGATGGCTCCGAAGGTGCCGGTGCTTGGCGCGGCCGATGAGGTCCCAGCTGCTCCGGAACCCGCGGTCTCCCAAGCCCTGGTGATGATGTCGCTTCCTCCCACTGCTATGCCTCCACTTCTTGGGAATTCTACTCCTGCCGCTATCCTGGGGCATGCCCTTTCAGAGATGACCCAACTGCGGGCGGATCTCCCGAGCGCTGACCCGCGCTTGGTGGCCGGGCGTCTGGAGTTGGCCTCTGGCTGGCTTCATTCCGACCTAGCAGTACGCGCGACGCTAGGCCAGGCCGTTGCGGCTTCCGAGAGGGAGAAGCAAGGAGCCGCCAGCGCTGCAGCCGATCATGAGGCGGCGCTGAAAGACGCCAAGGCCGCCCGTGACCGCTGCCAAGTGTTGGAGGGCGAGTTTCATAGCCCGCGCGACAAGCACACCGAAGAGGTACGCCGCCGCCAACCAGAGGAGAAGGATATGAAGGCCCGGGAGGAAGCCATCAAGAACTATGATGCTGAGCTGGAAGAGTTGGGGAAGGAGCAGCCTGCCGAGCACAACCGGTTGGAAGAGCTGGAGTAGAAGATGGGGGCGAGGGAGGCCGATCTTGCCGCCAAGGCGTGAGTCCTGGCCGAAGATCGTGTGGCCTTCGCCGATCTCAAGAAGAGATCTCGCGAGGCGCTGAGGAAGCTCTACGAGCATGGCCTGGAGAAGCCGCTGGACATTGACGAGGACGGCCCCACCCAGATGCTTCCTCTCATGGTGAAGGCGCTTGAGGAGGTCGTTGAGGGCCTTGGTCCCATGGCGGAGGCAGAAGCTCACGTTCTGTCCGCGGCCGCACTGACTCACATCCTCAGCCATCTGCACCTTCACGACCCCAACACCCACCTTGACGAGCTGTTGGAGCCTGTAGCTGAAGACCTCTGCGAAGCTGCCGCCGCAGTTGTTCAAGGTCAAGTGGAGGCTTTGCTGGGGAAGTTCTGCAGCTTTGTCTCTGATCCTCTGTCTAGCGATGGCGTAGATCCTGTGGCTGGTGGTGAAGGTGAGCACATCGTTGCCCATGGGGAAGCACCTTCCGTAGGCGACAGCGACATCCAGGGGTGACCTGCGGCTATTCTTCTCGTTCCATTCCTGCGACATACATCAGGCCTCGTGGAGCCATTTATACTTTTCATTTGATATTGTGAGAACAATGTTCTTGTAATATTTGCTTCAAGATTTTGCGTTTTCCTTCCTATTTGCTTTGTTCTGCATCGGTAGAGCCCAGCCCCGCGCATACCTCAACCGCCATTGGACCGACCGGAGACCAGGACGGTCCAAGGAGTGAGGGGCTACATGACCAGTTAGGCTCCTGAGTCACGATGTTCAGGAGTCCCCCTTGACGTGTGAACAACATATAGGGATATTTCGCGAAGATAGATTAATGTTCTACGTCGGCAGAGCCCGGCCCCGCGCATACCTCAACCGCCGTTGGGCCAACCGGAGACCAGGACGGACCAAGGAGTGAGGGGCTACGTGACCAGTTAGGCTCCTGAGTCGCGATGCTCAGGAGTCCCCCTTAATGTTCAAACAATTTCCATACCTGCCCTCATCAAGGCCTCGGGAGGGGCGCGCGACGCCCAGGTCCGGGGGACCTGGTTGGGTGGTGTGCGCTTAGGCGTGACCCGAGCGCAGCTCCCGTGCCCAGCCCCCTCGCGCGACTCTCCCAAGGGGAGGCGCCGTGGTGGGAGTGGGCGCTGAGCTCTGGGCTCCCTGAGGTTGGTACGGCCGTGGGGTCGCCCTCAGTTGTTTATCACCAGCGCGGAGCATAGTGCTTCCGCTTGTGCATGGGCATAGCTGCTCCTCGGCAGTGTCGACAGCCAGCGCGGAGCATGGAGCTTCCACTTGGGCGTGGGATGGGGGCCCCCCTCCGGGAGGAGCCCCCGGGGCGTGTACAGCCCCGCCCTGACACGTGGCTTGCACAACAGGGCTGCGAGGTGTATCTGGGCACTCGTGAGCCAGCACGGGACTCACAAGGCCCTACCTCAAGGCGGGTTGCGCCTGCTCTTGAGTCTTGGTGACTGCATGTCCCTGCAAGGCGGTAAGATGCAAGCACTCTACGTCCTCAGGTCCTGGCCCTCTAGCGAGCTCAGCCGCCATTGGTATGCCAGGTCGCGATGCCGTGGTCAAGGCCAGTGGGTGAGGGATGGAGAGCCAGTAAGAGCTCCTGAGTTGCGATGCTCAGGAGCCCCCCTTTTAACGTGCAAGAAAATTGCATAGGGCGAATGGACCCGTGGCGGGCGGTGATCGAGTAGGTGATAGCAGTTGGCAGGTTAAGCATGAAGAGCAGATCGACTGAGATAAACGCAGGAAGATACATGCCACTGGGTTTGGCCCGAGCGGCGTGGGGATGATGCAGCCCAAGGGGCGCCCCCAACAAGGTAATCTAGAGACATAAGCAGAAGGGATACATGCCACAGGGACGGAGCCATGTGGCCCGGGAATAGTGCAGCCCAAGGGGCGCTCCCAGCTTAAATGAACTCAGAAGATGTCACCTGGTTCTATAGACGAAGTAGAGTTGGTGCAGCTGAAGCCATGCGTTAAAGGAACGGATCCTCATGAGCCTCCAGGACCCTGAGCCTCGGGAGGCTCTGGGAACTCGAGAGGTTCCCTGAAGACCGTCGCCATCTCCTTTAGAACGGCGTGGAACCTGACCTCCTCAGTCGCCAGGACTTGCCACATGTTGCGCTGATAGGCCGACGCCACGCTCATCAAGCCGAAGGGCATGCGAACATAGATGTGTGGTGGACCTTCACAGCGGCCCACACACGATGGCCTGAAACGTTCCTGAGATGCAGCCCTGTTGAGCCCTGGTGTCGGTGTCAAAACCGGTGGATCTCGGGTAGGGGGTCCCAAACTGTGCGTCTAAGGCGGATGGTAACAGGTGGCAGGGGACATGATGTTTTACCCAGGTTCGGGCCCTCTTGATGGAGGTAAAACCCTACGTCCTGCTTGATTAATATTGATGATATGGGTAGTACAAGAGTAGATCTACCACGAGATCAGAGAGGCTAAACCCTAGAAGCTAGTCTATGGTATGATTGTATGTTGTCCTACGGACTAAAACCCTCCGGTTTATATAGACACCGGAGAGGGTTAGGGTTACACAAGGTCGGTTACAAAAGAAGGAGATACACATATCCGTATTGCCTAGCTTGCCCTCCACGCCAAGTAGAGTCCCATCCGGACACGAGACGAAGTCTTCAATCTTGTATCTTCATAGTCCAATAGTCCAGCCAAAGGATATAGTCCGGCTGTCCGGAGACCCCCTAATCCAGGACTCCCTCAGTAGCCCCTGAACCAGGTTTTCAATGATGATGAGTCCGGCGCGCAATATTGTCTTCGACATTGCAAGGCGGGTTCCTCCTCTGAAGACACCAGGGAAGAATTTGAATACAAGGATAGTGTCCGACCCTGCAAAATAAGTTCGACATACCACCGTAGAGAGAATAATATTTCCACAAATCCAATTTGCTGACTTGTTTTGGCAACATGACATTATGCCATGGCCCGGTGATTATTCGAACCGTTTCCTTTAACCAGCCCCGAACATAATGCGAGGTAGTTTTTCAACATGTCTTGTCAAAGCAGAGATCGTGTCCCCTTATCACGGGATTCTCATCAATACGGGCATGGGTAACCCAAGCGTGTCTAAGACTCCTAGATTATAGGCAAGTCCCAAACGGCCACGGAGAGGACGCTTGATATTCACCCTCTTTATAAAGGGACAAGGCTTTTACTTTTCCCCTACCGTGCTCAATTGAATCCTTCCCCTACCTCGAGTTCTAACACCCAAAGCCCAGGTCAGGTGCTCCAGATCTTCAATCATGTCTGGATCCAGCCTTCAAGGCCGATGGATGCCCTCCTCCATTACGGAAGAGGATATCAAGAAGTTGCGGGAGGCCAGATACCTGACC
Source organism: Triticum aestivum (assembly GCF_018294505.1). Taxonomy (NCBI): domain Eukaryota; kingdom Viridiplantae; phylum Streptophyta; class Magnoliopsida; order Poales; family Poaceae; genus Triticum; species Triticum aestivum. The sequence goes on along the minus strand of NC_057806.1, from coordinate 298,095,750 downwards.
ACCGAGGTTTCGCATCGGCTGCCTGCCCGAGGGCAGGTCGTCCCTACTCCTGAACCCAACGAAGATGTCGTGTTCATCCCCCACTTCCTCCGAGGTCTAGGCCTCGCTCTGGTCCCTTTGTAAGGGGTCTGATGTTCTATCACGGGCTAGACTTCCATGATCTAGCCCCGGACTCCTTTCTCCACATCTCAGCATTTATTGTTGTGTGTGAGGCCTTCCTCCGCATTACCCCTCACTTCGGCCTGTGGCTCAAGACCTTTGACGTGAAGCCGAAGACAGTCGAAGGGCAGCATGTAGCGTGCGGAGGCGCATTAATAAGCAAGATTGCTGGAGCTCCATGGCCAAAGGGTTCCTTTCCAGAGGTGTCCGGATTATGGCAACGGGAGTGGTTTTACATCACGGCTCCCAAAAGTGCCAAGTGGGCGGCTGCCCTTGTTTTCCGCTCGGGCTCTCCACCACAACTGATGTCATGGATTAGCAGAGGGCTGAGCTGGGGTCCAGCCAAGGATGTGCCTGTACTGCAGAGTTGCATTCAAGATCTCTTCGAAGGAGATTTCAATTTGGTCATGGTGGTGCAAGTTATGCTGATTCGACGAATCCAGCCATGCAAACGCCGACCCCTCCGCATGTGGGAGTTCAACCCAGAAGGACTGCACTCTATTCAGAATTTCCTCGGCCTAGCGCACGAGGAGATGTATAAATCATTCTCCGGACCCCAAATAGAGTGTCCGGATACTACCGAGGATATGGGCCTGAGCAGCAACCACACCGCCGATCAGGTAAATAATCCTCTAGCCGAACACGCCGTCTTTTAATTATCATGACGTCATTTTGAGAAATTGCTCTCTGACCAGAACTGGCTAACAAAGGCGAAGATGATTCGGTGTTCGGCCCCCCTTCCTGAGGGTTTAGAAAATCCGGTACTGGGAAAGATGCTCGAGCTAGCACCTTGCCCGGAGCCCTCAAAGGAAGATAAAGGGGGAATAACGAGGGCGAGAGCGGGCCCCCATCGCTACCAATTCCAACCGAGGGAATGAGCGCCTCCATGAAGGAGGATAACCAAGGGGAAGAATCCGACCTTCTCTCGCTTCGGGGAAGGAAGAGGACTGCCTCTGATGATCCGGAAACTAATGTTTCCAAACGGGAGAAGAAATCTCCGCCAGAGGGTCCTGCCTTGGAGGGTGCTCTTGCCGTACAAAGTCCACGCGGGGATCATCCCTCCAACGAGATGTAAGTAATCAAAAAGTACTTTAATAGTGAGGATATACTACCTTACCTCTGAGGAAAATAACCGAAGCCTTTATCTTGCAGTTCGGACCTCAGCCCATCTCAGCAGAGCTCGTCTTCGGGGGATCTTCTTCCGGAGATGATGGAGAGCGAAACGCCTCCCCCGGACTACCCCGCTCAAGAAGCGGGCGACCTTGAAGTGTCGTCATGGAGGACTTCTCTGGATCCGATGAGGCCAGAAGATAATCCTATAGTCACCCCAAGTCCCCAGTGTCCAGCTCTCAAAGAGAGCAAACAAAAGAGTCCGGCACCATCTGGTATGTGGTCGGACGTACTGAGGGAGCTGTTGGAGCGAGCGACCATCTCAGAAGAACACCGTACGTTGATGGGTACGGTGATGGAAAGAATTTCGTCCGCCGAAAGTGGATTACATGAAGCCTTTATGAGTCTACTGATGGGCTTTGAGGTACGTTAAATGATATACTTTTTGATAGTACCGCACATGTTTAGGTGTGCCCTGTGTAGATAGTAGCCCCTGAGACTCTGGTCGTCGTCGAGAACGGCGGCGTATAGAGGATCATAGTCCCAGGTAATAACCAAACTGCCTTTATGTGCAGGTGGTGGAAGCTCCGGTGGCTAGCCGGACTCATGAGTTTGCCGAACTAAGCGGCAACTGGATGTGGCACACGCCAACATCAAGCTTGTTAACAAGCGGCTTGACGAGTCACAGGGTAAGTAATGTTTTCTTGTGAATGTCACATAGTAAGAGCAGCATGATGCCAGTATCTTTAATATGTTGTGACTGCAGACGGAGCTGCCACCGTGGAGACCCTTCGAGCGGAACTTGCCCGAGCCAAGGAACAAGCAAGAATTAGTAATGCGGATGCTTTGAAGGCGGCCGAAGAGTTAAGAGCCGAGAAGGCCGCGCATTGCGAAAGCAAAGAGAAGATGGCCAAGATGGTCGTAAAATTAAAAGACACTGCCGACCGTTGCCAGTTCCTTGAAGAAGAGAACCGAGTGAAGGCAGCGGACCTGGAAAAGGCCACGGTGGCGACCAAAGACACCTGCTCTGCTATGAGGGCGAAGAAGGAGGAGCTGCGTGAAGCCGGGGATATTGCGGCTGGGAAGCCCTTTCTTCTGCAGAGGAAGTTCGGAGATCTGTGGTATGCCCCTCTGGATCGGCTGTGGAGTTCGGCAGACGCATATATAGACTTGGCAGCGAGTGCTATCGATGCGGTCGAATACTTCCAAGATCAGACAGGTCGTGAAGTGGACAAGCTGTTCTAGTTGCAATTTAACGTTCCAGAGCGTCCGCTTCCCTTGACTGATCAGCTTGCCGAATGGGCCGAGCTTAATAGATTGTCCGGTCTTGCCATGAGGTCCGTCGTAGATCATCTGTGGCTGGAGAAGCTGAAGCCGAACAACTATTTCATCTTAGTGCATCAGTTCCTTGGTACGGTGCCGCGCATCAATGCGATGAAGAGGTCGGCGTGCATAGAAGGCTCGTGGATGGCCTTTGCCCGTGTCAAAGCATACTGTGCGGAGATGGATGCTACCACTGTTGCGGCACAGGGTTCAGCCATAGGCCGAGTGGCTGTTGAGCACTATTTTGAAGAAGTTCTTGAGGGTGCTCGTTTGATAGAGGCCCAGTGTGTCGGATCACGGGTTCCGGCAGACCCTTAAGGTTCGAATACTGGGGTGCGCGCGGAGATCACGCCTTCTACCTCCCCGTCTCGCAAAGATCTAAACTACTAAAAGAACTGCACAAGAGACACAAGGTTTATACTGGTTCGGGCCACCGTTGTGGTGTAATACCCTACTCCAGTGTGTGGTTGGTGGATTGCCTCCTGGGGCTGATGATGATGAACAATACAAGGAAGAACAGCCTCGCGAGGGTCTGTTCTTGGCTGGGGCGATGAACTGCTAGTAGGAGTTCAGTCACCCTTCTCTCTCTCTCTCACTCACTCTCTCTGCTTGCCAACCAAAAGAACGAACCCCCCTTTTCCCATTGCCCTACCCTGGGGGTGGCTAGTCCTATTTATAGGCAAAGGCCCTGGGCCTCTTCCCAAATATTGAGCGGGAAGGGCGCCAACAATTGGCCAATTCGAAGGGGAACATCTAGTACACTTATCCTGACTAAAGTTGGTCTTCGCCTGCCAAAGGCTCTGTGGTGACGCCGTGCTGGGCTCCATGGCGACCTCCATCTCGTAGTCCTCCTGGTCTTGGTCTCGTTGCACTGAAATGGCAACCTTTGCCTGATGCCTCGGTACTCCGCGGCTGCGCTTGCCCCCTTTGCACCAAAGAGGAAAGAAGGACGCTGTGCGCGCTGGCGCCCGCCTGGCACCCTCAATCGTCATGGCTTGCGTCATGGGCACCTCGCGAGGTACCCTGCCTTGATCTCTCCGCCTCCTCACGAGCCAGCCTGATGAGGCCATGCCTGAGGAAGCTCCACGTCGTCCGCCCCGCGAGGCTTGGCCCCTCGCGAGGGTCTTGAACCTTGCGTTGATGAAGATGGGCCGTGTTGGCCCCCATTTGAGCCACGCTGTAGGCCGCAGGCAGGCAAGTCTGGGGACCCCCGTTCCCAGAATGCCGACAGTAGCCCCCGGGCCCAAGGCGCGCATGGACTTGGCCGTGCCGAGAGGCGAAAGGGCAGGGGCGAAGCGCCACGGGCCCTAACAGCCTGCGGCCTTGGGCGCCGTGTGGCGGTTGATTGGACGTGGGCGTCTCCACTTCCCCATGATGCCTCGATGATCGCGCGAGTTGGACAAGTCCCTGCATGCAGATCGTGTCATGATTACCTGTGATCGTGGAGGCCGGCGGTTGGCCTTCGCCGGCTATAAGTACGGCACGACGCGTGCCCTTCCAATCCATCTCTTCTTGTTTTCTCCTTTGCCTCAATTCTTGCTCCGCCTTGGTGTGATGGCTCCATCGAGGAGGTACTTGGCTGCGGAGAAGGGGAAGGCCCTCCAGGTCGATCCTGCCTCTCCCCCGCCCAAGCGCGGTCATGGGCGCCCTCGGAAGCATCCGGTGGCCGCCCCGGTAGCGTTTGGTGGTCATGGGGGCGGCTCCCAGCGCGGCGGCGGGCGAGCCGCTGTGGCCGAGGGACGCGCCTGGATTGCGCGCTCCCCCCGGCCGCGCTTTCAACTTGCGCAGGTGCTGCCGGAGTTCGTCGTTTGGTCGGCGGAGCCGACTAGCGCCCGGCTCCAACTCCCTCGCTTCCTCCTTGGTGAACTCCCGGCCGGTGCTCCTGGTGGCCTCTGGCTCCAGGCGGAGGGCTGCTGCAGTAGGTCCTCATGGGTCGCGCTAGAGGTCTCCGCCAACGGGGGCTTGGCCTTAACTCATGGCTGGCAGGCATTCGCCCGCGCTCGCGACCTGGGGCGCTGGTGCACCCTGCACTTTAGGTTTGACGGCGACGCCACCCTCTATGTGAGGGTGTTTGGGGAAGATGGTCGCCGCGCGGGGTGTTGCCCTGAGAACGACGACCGCTGCCGGGGGCCCTGCTCCGACGGTGATGGAGGAGACAGCGCCCACGCGGATGGCGGCGTCTGAGGCTCCCCAAGCTTCGTCAACTCTTCCTCAAGCGACTCCTCCAGCAGTGGCCGCAGTCAACCCCCACGCCGTCGAGCTCGCTTGGGAGGTGGTGGTTCGTCCGCCCACCATCGTGCCCCGGTGAAGCGCGAGAGGGAGTCCGCCTGAGGCCCAGAGGCAGCCCGGGTCGCCTCCGCGGGCCGATGTGAGGAGGGCCGCGCCGGGCTCGTCCTTTCCTTTTCCTTTTGTTTCCTGTGTAAGAAAAAACAGCTGCATGGAGCCCCGCTAGGGCGTGTTTTGAATTATTGCCGTTTTAGCCATTACCTTGATCTTATTTTTGCGCCTCTTAACTACACGCCTGTGCGTAGATAGTTTTTGACCCCTGCCGGGGGGCGACCGACCCAGGCCCTGTGTGCGCCTCGCGGTGCCCGAGGGGCACGGACTAGAGGGGTGCTCCTGTAACGTGCCCGGGCCATGAAACCTTCCAGCGGCTAGAGCAGAAACGCCCGCGAGGACATTTGAGTACCATCCCTCACGAGGTCATTTATGAGAGAAACCAAAGCGAGGAGCGAAAATCGACAAACCACAAATCAGCAACAGCGATAACTTCAATAAGACTTCAAATGCAAGTAAACACGTCAACTGCGGAAAGCAAATGAAAAAGCCGCGTCCGGCACCTAATCTATTTTTTGACGTCTTCTCACCAGCGCGGAGCTAAGTGCTGCCACTGGGCGTGGGAGGGAGCCCCAGGGCCTGAGGCCGGCACTCCTGAGACTCCGGGGCGTGTATAGCCCCACTCATTATTACGTGAGAGTGTCACGGGGCGGCGAGCTTCACAGGCATTGGCCTTGCTTCACAGGCTCCGGGCCTTTTCCAAAACGTGATAACTTCACAAGAACTCGCCTTGCTTCACAGGCTCCGGGCCTTTCCCAAAACACGATAGCTTCACAGGCACTCGCCTTGCTTCACAGGCTCCGGGCCTTTCCCAAAACGCGATAGCTTTACAGGCACTCGCCTTGCTTCACAGGCTCCGGGCCTTTCCCAAAATGCGATAGCTTCACAGGCACTCGCCTTGCTTCACAGGCTCCGGGCCTTTTCCAAAACGCGATAGCTTCACAGGCACT
>NC_057806.1:298084806-298089740 GCF_018294505.1 Triticum aestivum | reverse complement strand
GCGATAGCTTCACAGGCTCTGGGCCTTTTCCAAAACGCGATAGCTTCATAGGCACTCGCCTTGCTTCACAGGCTCCGGGCCTTTCCCAAAACGTGATAGCTTCACAGGCACTCGCCTTGCTTCACAGGCTCCGGGCCTTTTCCAAAAAGGGAAGGTCTTCACAGGCACTCGCCTTGCTTCACAGGCTCTGGGCCTTTTCCAAAGAGGGAAGGTCTTCAAAGGCACTCGCCTTGCTTCACAGGCTCTGGGCCTTTTAGGGGTAGAACCTCCGGAGGTGCTGGATGTTCCACGCGTTCTGGACCGGCTCCCCCTCTTGAGTCTCCAAGCGCACGGAGCCTGGCCTGGAAACATTAACAACCTTGAACGGGCCCTCCCACATGTGAGAGAGCTTATGCAGCCCCTCCCTGGAGAGAACCCGCCTGAGTACGAGGTCTCCTACCTCAAGGGTCCTGGGGCGGATGTTGCGGCGGTGATATCGTCGTAGCGCCTGTTGGTACCTTGCCGCTCGCAGCGCGGTTTCCCGGCGGCATCCCTCCCCCAGTACGAGGTCCATCCCCCGCATGGCGTCCTGCTGCGCCTCGTCGAACGCCAGGACCCGCGCGGAGCAATGCCTGACCTCGTGAGGAAGGACTGCTTCGGCTCCATAGACCAGGAAGAACGGGGTCTCCCCAGTTGGTTTGGTTGCGGTTGTGCGGATGGACCACAACACGGACTGGAGCTCGTCGTACCAACCTCTGCCGCAGGCCTCCAGCTTCTTCTTGAATGTCCTGGTCTTGAGGCCTCTCAGGACCTCTGCGTTGGCTCGTTCGGCCTGCCCATTGCTTCGCGGGTGTGCCACTGAAGCGTAGCATATCTGCGTCCCAAGGTTAGCACAGTATGTTTTGAAGAGATTACTGGTGAACTGCGAACCGTTGTCTGTGATGATGCGATTCGGCACCCCAAACCGGCTCACGATACCCCTGATGAACTTGACCGCGGAGCCAGCGGGGATGGTACGGACAGCCTCCACTTCTGCCCACTTGGTGAACTTGTCAATGGCGACATAGAGGTAACGGTAGCCCCCTGGCGCCGGAGGGAACGGGCCCAGAATATCCAACCCCCAAACTGCGAATGGCCACGAGATGGGTATTGTCTGCAGGCCCCCCGCTGGTTGATGGATCTGCTTGGAATGAAACTGGCAGGCCTCACAAGCCTTTACCAATTCGATTGCGTCATTGAGCGCGGTGGGCCAATAGAACCCGCTACGGAATGCCTTGCCGACGAGGGTCCGTGATGATGAGTGGTGTCTGCAGTATCCGCTGTGTATGTCCTCCAGTAGTTCCTTTTCTTGCTCCCTGGAGATGCAGCGCAGAGATACACCGTTTGGTCGCTTCCGGTAAAGTTCTCCATCTCTGATGCAGTATGCCGTGGCCTGCCGCGCCACACGCTCCGCTTCCTCTTCCTTTTCCGGTAGGGCCCCTTGTGTTACATAACTCCGGAGTTCTGCGATCCAGCACTCCTCTTGAGGTTCCATCATCAGGAGCAGGCGTGCTCCTGAGGTCGGTCCACAGACCGGGGCTCCCGAAGCTGGCGGCTGGGGGAGCTCCTCTCGAGACTGAGCGGTGTCTGATAACGTCGGCTGTGCTGAAGGTTTGAAGAGCCGCTCTTCGAAGACGCCGGGTTCCTGCGGCAACCGCCTGGATGCCCGTCCGGCTATGTTGTCAGCTTCCTGATTGGTGCCACGGGGCACGTGCTTCAGCTCCAGCCCCCAGAACTGCTTTTCCATCCTGCGGACCTCCGCTAGGTAGGCCTCCATATGCTCGTCCTTCGGCTCGTACACCTTGTTGGAGAAGTTGACTAGGAGCTGCGAGTCGCCCTTAACGGTGAGGCGTTTCACTCCCAGGGCTACTGCGGCCTTCAACCCGGCTATCAGTCCCTCATATTCTGCTATGTTGTTGGAGACCTTTTCACCTTGCTGGAAACAGAGCTATACAACATAGTAGAGCTTATCCTGAGTGGGTGATATCAGCACCGCACCAGCCCCCGCGCCGTGCCTGGAGAACGCTCCATCGAAGTACATGACCCAGCTGTCGGCGTTCTGGGAACGGGGGTCCCCAGACTTGCCTGCCTGCGGCCTGCGGCGTGGCTCAAGTGGGGGCCCAGCACGGCCCATCTTCATTAGCACAAGACTCAAGACCCTCGCGAGGGGCCAAGCCTCGCGAGGCGGATGACACGGCACCTCCTCAGGCGAAGCCTCATCATGCTGGCTCGCGAGGAGGCGGAGACATCAAGGCGGGGTACCTCGTGAGGTGCCCATGACGTGAGCCATGACGACTCAGGGCACCAGGCGGGTGCTAGCGCACGTAGCGTCCTTCTTTCCTCTTCGGTGCAAAGGGGACAAGCGCATCCGCGGAGTACCGAGGCATCAGGAAAAAGTTGCCACTTCAGTGCAACGAGACCAAGGCCAGGAGGGCTACGAGACGGAGGTCACCATGGAGCCCAGCACGGCGTCACCACCAGAGCCTTTGGCAGGCGAAGACTGCTTTTGTCAGGATAGATGTACTAGCTGTCCCCCTTCGAATTAGCCCGCCATTGTTGGATCCCTTCCCGCTCAATATTTGGGGAGAGGACCAGGGCCTCTATATATAGGACTATCCACCCACATAGCAAGGGGTTCGGTTGGGTTCGGTTCGGCTCTTGGTCATCAGCAAGAGCAAGAGAGAGAGAGAGAGAAGGGTGGTGGAACTTCCCCTAGCAGTTCATCACCCAGCCAAGAACAGACCCTCGCGAGGCTGTTCTTCCTTGTATTGTTCATCCACACCAGCCCCAAGAGGCAATCCATAAACCACACACTGGAGTAGGGTATTACACCACAACGGTGGCCCGAACCAGTATAAATCTTGTGTCTCTTGCATGTTTCTTGCAGTAGGCTAGTTCCTTGTGAGACGGAGAGGTTGAGGGCGTAATCTTCGCGCGCACCCCAGTGTTTGAACCTTAAGGGTCTGCCGGAACCCAAAATCCGACACTTGGCGCGCCAGGTAGGGGTGCGCCGGAATTCACCCTCCACCGCTCCGTGCCTCGCCGCGCCTTCGTCACCATGCCCGGCGACCAGGAGGGCAACCCTGACCCATGGGCCGCGTGGCCTGCCCGCGTGGAACCGCTCGCCGCGGGCGACCCCGCGCCCCAGGCAGCTCGTGGTCCGCAGGGCGCTGCGGGCCGCGGGCGACGCGGACAGACTTCGATGACCCTTACGCCGCGGCAGGCTCGGTCGGCAGCGAGGGCCTCCAATCACGCCGCGACAACGACACCATACACCCGCCGGGAGCAGGCGAATTCGAGGGCCGCGCTTACGGTGGCCCGAGAGCTACTTTGGTGCAGACTACTGGAGGGCGGCCATGACGTGCTGTTGGAGCGGGTGGCGGAGCTCCTAGGCTTCGCCGCCTCGGGGGCTCACCCCTTCTCCACCCAGCTCCCATCTCAAGCCCATGGCAGCCCGCACGGGGGCTCCGCGCGGACCCGCAGGCCCCAAGGCTACTCCGACGCCAGTGAAGCTGTCAGCACCGGGCCGGTGGCGGCGCTGCCCCCGCCACCGGCCCGCGAAGAAGAAGGACACGAAGCGACATGTGGCCCCGGAGGACGGCCGCGTTGCCACCCCGCGGCAGGCATGGCAGGCGGGCCACATGGCGCGCGGGGCGTCACGGCTTGGCGTACGAAATGATGGCGACGGAAGAGTACGTGCCCCTCATGATGGACCAAGGGCACCACCACGAGGACGGACAAGGCTCGCTCCTCGGCCCGAGCTGGGGAGGCGAGGTGATGGAGGCGAAGCCCTTCCGGGCGCCCCGGGACGAACTCGTTGGCCACGCTGGAGGCAACGATCATCGAGCGCTGCCAACTCTTCAGGCGCAGGTATACGCTAACCATGGATCGCAGGGGGTGCAGGTCGCCGCAGCAAGCGGCTGCCCCGCTCCTACAGTCTCCCACCCCTCGGGAGGAGGGTGCAGGGGGTTGCAGGGGAGGGGCCGGAATCCGACATCACCACCGCGGCGCTCGGAGCAAGGCGTTCTCAGGAAGTAGGCCCTCTATTGGGGAGGCGCCTTAGGGCCTGCCCCTGGCGGAGGACCCGTGGTCGTTCGGGGAACCGCTGGCAACCGCTCTACCCCATCGGGCAGCGTCCTGGGTTCCGGTCGTTGCTGATGGCACAAGAGTGTGGCGCAAGGCGGAGCCCTCGTCTGGCGATATGAAGCAAGGCCAGGACCTGTGTAGAAGGCCCAGTGCCTGTGAAGCTCGCCGCCCCGTGACACTCTCACGTAATAATGAGTGGGGCTGTACATGCCCCGGAGTCTCAGGGGTGCCGGCCTCAGGCCCTGGGGCTCCCTCCCACGCCCAGTGGATAGCACTTAGCTCCGCGCTAGTGAGAAGACGTCCAAGACTAGATTAGGTGCCGGATGCGGCTTTCCTGTCTGCCTTTTGTTGCCTCCCCCTTTGGCTGTCGCATTTCTTTCGCTGGATTTAAGTTGGATTCGAATTTGAGATTTGCGTGTGTTCGGGGAAGGGGTGCTTATTCTCGCTCGAGCCATTTCTCGCGTTCTGGTTACCGCATCGCCACAGCTGCCTCCCCTCGCGAGCCCCTCGCGAGTCGGGTCAGGCCAGGCTCGTGCGCAGCCCAGGCTGCCGCCGTTGCTCCCCCTCGGGAGGATTTTCGGGTGCCTGCGGAGGTTGTCCTACAAGGAAAAAGGCCCAAAGCCTGTGAAGCAAGGCGAGTGCCTGTGAAGCTCTCGCGCTCGAGGAAAAGGCCCAGAGCCTGTGAAGCAAGGCGAGTGCCTGTGAAGCTCTCGCGCTCAAGGAAAAAGGCCCGGAGCCTATGAAGCAAGGCGAGTGCCTGTGAAGCTCTCGCACTCGAGGAAAAGGCCCGGAGCCTGTGAAGCAAGGCGAGTGCCTGTGAAGCTCTCGCG
>NC_057806.1:298063142-298084276 GCF_018294505.1 Triticum aestivum | reverse complement strand
GAAAAAGGCCCGGAGCCTGTGAAGCAAGGCGAGTGCCTGTGAAGCTCTCGCGCTCGAGAAAAAGGCCCGGAGCCTGTGAAGCAAGGCGAGTGCCTATGAAGCTCTCGCGCTCGAGGAAAAGGCCTGGAGCCTGTGAAGCATGGCGAGTGCCTGTGAAGCTCTCGCGCTCGAGGAAAAGGCTCAGAGCCCGCGGAGAAGGCCAACGCATGTGAAGTTCCTCATCAGCGACGGTCGCACATCCTGGGGACCCAACTAGAAAACACCCAAGGCGTCGCGCCCTCCTGCGGACTGCCTCGGAACCAACATGGGACAAGGTGAGCCAGCCCACCGTCAGGCGCACGCACAATTTGATTACTACTAATATGATGGGCACAAGTTTTTACATGAGGGGCTTCCCCTCCAAAAACACTCTCACAAGCTACCAGGTCAAAAGCCTGAATTCTATTCATGCAGGGTGAAAAAAGGCAGGAATGATACACGCTCAGTCGGACCAATCCCCCAATGCGTCCCCGGAAGCACCTCCCGAGCCTTCACCAGAGTCGCCAAGCTCGCCATCGGCGCCAGCGTCGCCGCCAGTAGCGTCAGAGCCGCTGGCCGCGCCGTCCTCATCAGCGCCCATGACCACGTCGCTGTTGTCCGAAGCGAAGGCCCTGACAAGGGTGTCCACGTTACTCTCCACCCAGCGCGACAGGTCGTCTCGGATGGCCTGGGGGACTGGGGCGATGACGGCGTCGAAATCGAAGCGAGGATTCATGTTCTGGAGATGGCTGAAGACGCAGGAAAAGGCGCGCTTGAGCAAGGCGCGGCTCCTCTCCTCCACCAACCTGTCGGCCCTGGCCGACCGAGCCTCCAGTTGCGCCACCACGGCAGTGAAGAACTGCAAGTTGCCGGCGTAATCGATCGTGCGTGGCTCGCCGACTGAGGCCTCGCAGATGTTGCCCAAGGCTACGTTAGCCCTCTCCCTGAGCGTGGTGAGCATGGGGCCATGCGCGTGCTCCAGGAGTCGCCGCTGGCGTATTTCATCGGCGTTCTGGCGCTCAACGGCCTCGGCCTCCTCCATTCGCTGGTGAAGACGGAGCACCTCGGCTTGGGAGGCGGCCAACTCCTTCTGCATTGCCTCGAGAGCGGCCTGGGAGGCGTCGGCCCGCTGTATCGCCTCGTCACGTTGGGTCCTCAGGGCCGTGGTTCTGCCCTCAGCTTCGACCCGGATCATCCTCAGGTTCCCCTCGAACTCACGCTCGAGGCCTTGGCGCGCCATCGCCACCCGACGACAAACCTCCTCCAGGACACGCACCTCCTGTGCGGCGACATCGTCCTCCGCCCGCGACACCAGGCGCTCCCTTGTCTCCAACCGTTCGTACTCAAGGGTGCGATCGGCGGCTTCCAACATCAACGCCTCCTCGCGCTTCCGGAGTTCAACTGGGTCACCAGAAGCCACCCCCATCGACGCAAGGGCTGCTTCGCGCAGCTCTGCCTTCTCCTCCAAAGAGTGGCATCGGGCCAGGAGCTCGCGAGCCTGCTCCTCCGCTGCCTTTCGCCGACCGTCAGCTCTCCGGGCCTCCTCGATGGCCTAGGAGCGGGCCACTCGGGAGGCCTCCAGCGACGCCTTCGCCTCTTCATCATCAAGCTCACGCTGGCGGCACGCGAGGACGACGGCGGCCTCCAGCTCACGCCTCCCCGCAGCCAGGCGCAGGCCCTCGGCCTCCAGGCGAGCGTCTTCCTCAGCAAGCTCTTCCCCGAGCAAGTCCACCGCTTCGGCTGCTCGTCGAAGGAACCCATGACGGCGAGCGCGGCGCTCCCGGGCGCGCTCGAGCACATCTTCTGCACCATCACCAGCCCCAAGCAAGCACTGGGGGCTGCGGGTCACAGCTCCTCCCCCGGGCAGGGGGCTGGGGGCTGGCGCCCTCACAACGGCCGGGCGTGCCGCGTCAGAAGCCCGGCCTAAGGCCAGCCCGTTTCCAGACGAGGAGCGCAGGAGGCGCCTCAGCCAGTCGCAGTCCAGAATCAGGCGGGGAGTACCCGACAGACCGGCTATCCCCCGGGAAGGCCCGCGAAGGAGAAGCGTGGGGAACGAAGGGCTGCGGCAAACCTCGGGATGGTCCGCCCCATCAGACGCCCACACCACGAGGGCATAGCTGCTCGGAGCATTCGAGGATGATAAAGGAGGCGAAGCTAAGGGAGGCAGTACCTCGACAACTTCCGTAACCCTAGTCGGAAGAGGCCTGCAGAGCAAGGATCAGCGAGAGCAGCAAGGGGATCAGGAGCCAGAAAGGGAAAAGACTTACTCATCAATGGTGAAGTACTTCCTGCGCTTCAGCATGCAACAAGGGGAGTCATCACCCAGGGCCTCCCTCTTCCTCCGGAGGGCCTCAAAGTCCACGCGGAAGCGACCCAAGAGAAGGGCGCAGGGATCAACCTGCCGCGAGGATGAGGCATCAGAACGGTCCGCGTCGGGAGCGCCCGTCTGGCGTGCACTGCCCATAGCCTCGCCAGAGGGCGCGGCTGGGGCCTCTAAGGCCTCCGCCCCGGGCACTTAGAGCAGCAGCCTGCCACCTTCAGCTGCGGCGGCACCCGACACTGCCATCCCCTCAGGAGCTGTCCCCTCGCGAGCGGAACCCGGCGCAACCACCTCCTCAGGAGCCCCCACGGCCCCGGGCGTCTCCTGCCTCCCTGCTCCGCCACTTGAGGAGGAGTCGCCTAAGCCGATCGGGAGGGGGGTAACAACTATAGGGTTCTCGCGAGGCCCTTGGAGGCCAGTGAGGCGCAGCCCCCACTCATCGAAGGTGGGAAACTACTTCACGAAGTCAGCCTTGCTCTGGCAAAGGTACAACAAGGCCCCTCCTTGTCGGATGTTGCCGGGGTTGATGTCCCCGGCCAAGGTCAAGAGCGTCGACCTCAGCGCCGCAGGAGCCAGATCTTCTTCCTGGAGCCTCATGTCATCCATGCGCCCACGGAAGGTCCACATTCGATGAGAGTGGCGCTGCAGGGGAGCGACATGGCACAGCAGAAACTCCTTCACCACTTTGGGCGCTGTCACGCCGAGCTTTCTCAGGAGTGCGAAGCGGGACCAGACGAAGACGAGCTGGGGGTTCTTCAGCGTCTCCTGGCCCCAACCCGAATTTGGGACAGCTGGGAGGTCGGCTCCGATAGCAGGGGGCTGGGCACCCCTGCGTCCACATACAACCACCGCTCGCGGAACCTGGCCGCGGGCTGGGGGAGGTTGAAGTCAATCCCAGAGGCCTCTGTCCCAGGCTCAGCAGCGAAGCTCGAGCATGCCCAGCGCTGGGAAGGGTTGACGAGACGCAGCGAGAAGAAGTGACGCAGCAAGGCAACCGAAGGAGGGATGCCCACCATGGCTTCGCAAACGAAGGCGAAGACTGAAAGGAGGGTGATGGATTCAGGACTTAGATGCATCAAGTGAATCTGATAATGGGAAAGCACGGCATTGAAGAAATCGGAAAAGGGGGGAACCAGACCCGCCCACAAGGCGTTGGTAAAACATGGGACCTCGGTTGCTGTCCTGTCAATGGAGAAGTGGGACGCGGGCCAGGCAGTCATCCTCCCGCATTCGTTGAAGGCGGTGGCCAGGGCCAAGCTGTCCCTGCCCAGGCACTCTTGGTTGAGCACAGTCGACTGACCGATGACGGGGGCCGCCGCAGGTGGCGCACAAGACGAAGGCACGGGTTCTTCCCCTCTCTCTTTCCTCGTCGGAATCATGGCGATGGGAAGGAGGGGGAAGATTCGAGATTGGATTGAAGGCGGGAGCAGGTGTTCGAAGGAAGGAAGAACGAGGGACGCCCGAGCAACAGGAAAGGGAGCGGCTGTGTACAACTGCTAGTCCGCCTAGCAGGGCGCACAATAAGGAAGCGTGGGGGAACGGTGCTGCCCACGTCCAATCAACCGCCACGCGGTGCCCAAGGTCGCAGGCTGTTAGGGCCCGCGGCGCTTCGCCCTTGCCCTTTCGCCTCTCGGCACGGCCAAGTCCATGCGCGCCTTGGGCCCGGGGGCTACTGTCGGCGTTCTGGGAACGGGGGTCCCCATACTTGCCTGCCTGCGGCCTGCGGCGTGGCTCAAGTGGGGGCCCAGCACGGCCCATCTTCATCAGCACAAGACTCAAGACCCTCGCGAGGGGCCAAGCCTCGCGAGGCGGACGACACGGCACCTCCTCAGGTGAAGCCTCATCAGGCTGGCTCACGAGGAGGCGGAGACATCAAGGTGGGGTACCTCGTGAGGTGCCCATGACGTGAGCCATGACGACTCAGGGCACCAGGCGGGTGCCAGCGCGCGCAGCGTCCTTCTTTCCTCTTCGGTGCAAAGGGGACAAGCGCATCCGCGGAGTACCGAGGCATCAGGCAAAGGTTGCCACTTCGGTGCAACGAGACCAAGGCCAGGAGGGCTACGAGACGGAGGTCACCATGGAGCCCAGCACGGCGTCACCACCAGAGCCTTTGGCAGGCGAAGACTGCTTTTGTCAGGATAGATGTACTAGCTGTCCCCCTTCGAATTAGCCCGCCATTGTTGGATCCCTTCCCACTCAATATTTGGGGAGAGGACCAGGGCCTCTATATATAGGACTAGCCACCCACATAGCAAGGGGTTCGGTTGGGTTCGGTTCGGCTCTTGGTCATCAGCAAGAGCAAGGGAGAGATAGAGAGAGAGAGAGAGAGAAGGGTGGTGGAACTTCCCCTAGTAGTTCATCACCCAGCCAAGAACAGACCCTCGCGAGGCTGTTCTTCCTTGTATTGTTCATCCACACCAGCCCCAAGAGGCAATCCACAAACCACACACTGGAGTAGGGTATTACACCACAACGGTGGCCCGAACCAGTATAAATCTTGTGTCTCTTGCATGTTTCTTGCAGTAGGCTAGTTCCTTGTGAGACGGAGAGGTTGAGGGCGTAATCTCCGCGCGCACCCCAGTGTTCGAACCTTAAGGGTCTGCCGGAACCCGAAATCCGACACCAGCCTTCCGGCGCCTCACTCCCTCGAGAGAGGGACCGATCCTCGTTGTCCCTGAGGCCTAGTGCCTCCGCCCATTCCGCCACGAAATCCGCCAACACTGCTCCTTTGATGACCCTGGTTGTGCTGAACTCGAGCTGAAACGCCTGCAGCTCCATGTTCCACTCGGCGACCCTTCCGGCTGAGTTAGGGCTCCTGAGCACTCTCTCCAGGGGGTACGCTGAGATGACTTTGATGGGATGAGCCTGGAAGTAGTGACGCAGCTTGCGCGAGGCTACCAGTAGCATGAGGAGGAGCTTCTGAGGCATTGGGTACCGTGCCCTCGCGTCCCGTAACACCATGCTAACAAAGTAGACTGGATGCTCAACAAGGCTGAGAGCATCTAGGGTCGCGGCGCCCTCGGGAGGTAAGGGCGCCTCACGAGATGACGTGGCCTCGGGAGGTGGATCATTCGTGCGTGCGGGCTCTCCTGCCTCTTGTGCATTCTTCGGCAGCTAACCCTCCTCAACTGTGGTTGTGGCTTCTGCAGGCTTTCCTTGTTCCTGTTTTGTCTTGCCTCGGGCTGCCGCTGCGGTCTTGACTCGGCGCTCCTCCCTAACCGCCACCAGGGCTGCGCTGGCGGAGTAGGGAGTGGCGGCGAGGTAAAGCAGCAGGGGCTCTTGAGGGCGCGGAGCCACCATGACTCGGGGACTGGTCAGGTACCTCTTGAGATCTTGAAACGCCTTATCTGCCTCTTCAGTCCATTCAAAGGGCCCCTTTTTCTTCATCAGCTAAAATAAAGGCAGCGCTCGCTCCCCCAATTTGGAGATGAAGCGCCCTAGCGCGGTCACGCGCCCAGTGAGCTTCTGCATTTCTTTGAGGGTCTTTGGCGGGCTCATGTCCTCGACCGCCTTGACCTTCTCGGGGTTGGCCTCGATGCCACGATGGGACACGAGGAATCCCAAAAGCTTGCCCAAGGGGACGCCAAACACACATTTCTCCGGGTTGAGCCACAGGTTTACTGCGTCGAGGCTCGCGAAGGTCTCCTCCAGGTCTTGTATCAGGGTCTTGGCCTCCCGAGATTTTACTACAATGTCATCAACGTAGGCTTCGACATTCTTTCCGAGTTGCGGGCCCAAGGTGATGTGCATCAGCTGCTGAAAGGTTGCCCCTGCGTTACGCAGTCCGAACGGCATGCATGTATAGCAGTATACCCCGCACGGGGTCAAGAAGGCGGTCTTCTCAACGTCTTCTACCGCCATCTTGACCTGGTGATACCCGGAGAAGGCGTCCAGGAAGCATAGCAGGTCGCACTCCGCAGTGGAATCGACGATCTGGTCGATGCGGGGAGCGGAAACGGATCTTGCGGGCATGCCTTGTTGAGGTTGGTGAAGTCGACACACATGCGTTCCTTCCCCCCTTTCTTGGGCACAACGATAGGGTTGGCCAACCAATCCGGGTATCGGACCTCGCAAATGACCCCAGCGGCTTCTAGCTTGCGGGTCTCTTGGACAATGAAGGCCTGCTTCTCCGCGGACTGCCACCTGGCCTTCTGCTTCACGGGGCGCACATTTGGGCAAACGTTGAGGTGATGCTCGATGACACTCCTGGGGATCCCCGCCAGCTGATCGGGCTCCCAAGCGAATACCTTCTTATTCGCCTGCAGGAACTTGACCAAGGCCTCCTCCTGCTCAGGCTCAAGGTTGGCGCTTATGGTG
The DNA here is from genome assembly GCF_018294505.1 of Triticum aestivum. NCBI lineage: Eukaryota > Viridiplantae > Streptophyta > Magnoliopsida > Poales > Poaceae > Triticum > Triticum aestivum. Next base: position 298,077,621 of record NC_057806.1, on the reverse strand, counting down.
AAAGTGGCACTGGAGGACCCGTCCTCGTCGACAGGTATCTGCTTGGTTTCTGCCTTGTCCTGGGTGAACAACTGCTTCTTCTTGGCGGGCGCAGACCCCTTGGGCTCAGGGGTCTCCGCGTTGACGGGCCGTGCCGATGCCTCCGTCTTGAAGGCGAGCTTGAGTACTCGCAGGGCGTCCCCGGTGTCCCCGTGCACGGCGAGGGTACCGCTGCTCCCGGGCATCTTCATGAGGTTGTACGCCGGGTGCGTGGCGGCCATGAACTGAGCCAGTGCCGGGTAGCCGAGGATGGCGTTGTAAGGGAGGCCGATGGGGGCGATGTCGAAGTCGACCATCTCCGTGCGGAAGTTGTCGTAGGTGCCGAAGGTTACCGGGAGCCGGATCTGTCCCAGGGAGTCGGATGATCCGCCCCCAACGCCCGAGAAAGATCGGCTGGGTCGCACCCGCTCCCGGGGTATGCAGAGGAGGTTGAAAGTCTCGACCGAAAGCACGCTGAGGCCCGCGCCGCCGTCAACGAGGGTTCTAGTGACGGCCACCTGGCAGATGGTGGGGGTGCACAACAGGGGAGCCCGCCCGAGCCGACCAGGTTGGTGGGGTGGTCCTACGAGCTGAAGGTCAGACCAACCTCACGCACCGCCCGGTCCGGGGGAGCCCCCTGCCGTGCGGAAACGGTGCTAACCCGGCGGGCAAAAGGCTTGACGTGGCGACTCATGGGCGGCGCCTGCGAGCCGCCCAGGAAGGCCGCAACGACCAGAGGCGTCGATGTTGTGGTGCAGTTACTCTGTCGCATAGGCGGATGCTGGGGTGGTGCTTGCCGCTCATTTCCCGCTGGGCCAGTGGCGGTGTTGACGGCGGGCGATGGGGGACAACAAGAACGCCCACCGACGGGGGCCGTTTGGGCGACGCGAGAAGTGATGGCGGCCTGGCGCTCGGTGCGGGCCCGACGGGCGCTGGACATGGATGCGACGGCCGGAGGAGAACGGGGCGGTGGAAGACGAATTCCGGCGCACCCCTACCTGGCGCGCCAAATGTCGGATCACGGGTTCCGGCAGACCCTTAAGGTTCGAACACTGGGGCGCGCGCGGAGATCACGCCTTCTACCTCCCCGTCTCGCAAAGATCTAAACTACTAAAAGAACTGCACAAGAGACACAAGGTTTATACTGGTTCGGGCCACCGTTGTGGTGTAATACCCTACTCCAGTGTGTGGTTGGTGGATTGCCTCCTGGGGCTGATGATGATGAACAATACAAGTAAGAACAGCCTCGCGAGGGTCTGTTCTTGGCTGGGGCGATGAACTGCTAGGAGGAGTTCAGTTACCCTTCTCTCTCTCTCTCACTCACTCTCTCTGCTTGCCAACCGAACGAACCCCCCTTTTCCCATTGCCCTACCCTGGGGGTGGCTAGTCCTATTTATAGGCAAAGGCCCTGGGCCTCTTCCCAAATATTGAGCGGGAAGGGCGCCAACAATTGGCCAATTCGAAGGGGAACATCTAGTACACTTATCCTGACTAAAGTTGGTCTTCGCCTGCCAAAGGCTCTGTGGTGACGCCGTGCTGGGCTCCATGGTGACCTCCCTCTTGTAGTCCTCCTGGTCTTGGTCTCGTTGCACCGAAATGGCAACCTTTGCCTGATGCCTCGGTACTCCGTGGCTGCGCTTGCCCCCTTTGCACCAAAGAGGAAAGAAGGACGCTGGGCGCGCTGGCGCCCGCCTGGCACCCTCGATCGTCATGGCTTGCGTCATGGGCACCTCACGAGGTACCCTGCCTTGATCTCTCCGCCTCCTCGCGAGCCAGCCTGATGAGGCCGTGCCTGAGGAAGCTCCACGTCATCCGCCCCGCAAGGCTTGGCCCCTCGCGAGGGTCTTGAGCCTTGCGTTGATGAAGATGGGCCGCGCTGGGCCGCCATTTGAGCCACGCCGCAGGCCGCAGGCAGGCAAGTCTGGGGACCCCCGTTCCCAGAACGCCGACACAGTGCTCGAAGAATATTATGTTTGAGTGACATGTATTCCCATTGTAAACACAATTTTTTTATGAAATGTATTAAGGCTGTATTTACACTTTTGCCTGAAAGTAATATGATGCCTCCTATGCGGCCATTTATGTATATATGTATATAACCTCAAAGGTTCCAGTTGTCGGCTTCAACCCCCACGCATATAATGCGGAGGTGCTCGCAGAAGACGCGTGTTCACACTTAACCCAACGTCTTGGTCCTATTAAGGAGGTGATAGTGCAGCGAACAAGGCAACCGGACTATAATGCTTTACCACTTTCACTTAGCCATAGGAGTTTGACGGTGGGGCTACTATATAGCCCCCGGTGGCTCCGCACTCTCCCGAACTTGGAGTGCGTATATGCCTGGCCGGGAAATGGCCCTTCGCTAAAGCGGAGGAATTCTAACATTCCGATAGGTCATCGAGTGGTTGACCAGTCTCGCGCTATATCATGACAGTCAGTTTTCAGCTTTCTCTATTGGCATGCTCATCTGGATGAACCAGGGCACAATCGCAGTAGTTCTCCTGGTGCTTCCTTAGCCGATAGAGCGGAACATAAGGCACCAAAACACAGGAGCTGGGCAAACCCAACATTTGACCAAAGACATGATTCGGAGCTGATGCATATAAGGCCAAACTCGTGACGCCGAACACTCCCTAAGGTATTCGGTCTTTATGGTATAAACCGGGCCTAAAGAGTGCCCTTTGTAAGAAGCCCCTTGTGTCCAGGTACGTGCATTATTCTGACGTGGCCACATGCCAAGACGCCAGCATCCTTCTCAATTGTACTGAGAATCCGAGGGATGTGTATCAACAAGAGACAGTAAAAAAGGTTTACGCAGGGTCTTAATCTAAAAATAATCCTTGGAACGAGTCCCTGCTGCACGTCTGCGTCTGTGTCTCCGTTGTGCCGTATCCTGGACGGGTGTAGCACGATGGTCATCTGTAAAAGAGAGGAACTTATGTGAAAAGTTGTCGTGCAAAAAGGTAGTTTTAAAGAAACCATGTATAATTCAAGATGAGTAAAAATTGCCACTTGTTTGCGCGCGTTGAGACCCTTGTATTTGTAATAGGGGTGTGGCCATCAATCCTGTATGAATTACATATAACTGCACCGGACTCGTCTAACCGTGTCCGTGGTCTTGACGACCTATCAAATGCTTTAGTTGGTGAGGCCGTTTTGAGTGTGCGGCTGCCAAGGCAGTCGCACTCTCTTCGGCGCGCAAAGATCGCTCGACATTTCCATTCACTTTAATGATGCCACGTGGATCGGGCATCTTGAGCGTGAGGGAAGTGTAATGCGGTATTGCATTAAAGCAAGCGAAAGCTTCGCATCCAAATAGTGCTTGATAGCCACTTTGGAACGAAGCGATCTAGAAGGTTAAATGTTCGCTACGGAAGTTATCGGGGAATCCAAATATAACCTCTAGTAGCAGGGAGCCCGTGCAATGAGCCCCTGGGCCTGGCGTTACTCCTTTAAAGGTAGTATTGATGTTGCAAATTTTCGTTGGGTCTATCCCCATTTTGCGGATTGTGTCCTGGTATATCAGGTTTAGACTGCTGCCACCGTCCATCAAGACTCGTGTGAAGTGGTATCCGTCATTTATTGGGTCTAATACCAAGGCAGCCCATCCCGCACGCCGGATACTTGCTGAGTAATCCCGATGGTCGAAAGTGATCGGTTGAGACTACCAGTGGCAGGACTCCACGGTGATAGGCCCTTGGGCATATTTCTCTGGGAGTGCCGCTTTGTTTCTCCCCTTGATCACGTGTAACATGTTTACTGTTTTGACTTATGGTGGAAATTTCTTTTGTTCCCCAGGGTCTTGCTTGAGAGGCTCATCCTCGTCTTTGCTTGGTGTATCCCCCCCCCCTTGTGTACGGTGTTGAGCTTGCCGGACTGCTTGAAGACCCAACATTCTCTATGGGTATGATTAGCAGGTTTACCAGGGGTGCTATGGATCTGACATATTTGGTCCAGAATTTTTTTAGGCTGGACAGTTCATCTCTGGCGCCTTTAAAGGGCGGCTTTTACTGACCTGGTCGAGAGCTTCTGAATCTGGCGTTTACTATCATGCTCTTCGGGTTGTCTTCTTTATTCCGGCATTTATTATTGTTGCTGCGTCGTGATTTCCTGTTTCCACCTCTAACTCCGGATGTACTGGGGTTGCTGGTGCTGCATCTGGCTAGCCAGCTATCCTCACACGCGCAAAAGCGGGTCATGAGGCTTGTTAATGCTGCCATTGTTCTTGTCTTTTCTTGGTCGAGGTGTCTGGCAAGCCATTCATCACGGACGCTATGCTTAAAAGCTGCCAAGGCTTCGGCGTCCGGACAGTCGACTATTTGGTTCTTTTTAGTAAGAAACCTGTTCCAAAGCTTTCGGGCTGACTCTCCAGGCTGTTGAGTTATATGACTCAAATCATCCGCGTCCGGAGGTCGGACATAAGTCCCTTGAAAATTTGGCCGAAAAGCGTCTTCGAGCTCTTCCCAGCTTCCAATGGAGCTTTCGGGGAGGCTTTTAAGCCAGTGCCGAGCTGGCCCTTTGAGTTTGAGGGGTAAATACTTAATGGCATGGAGATCATCTCCTCGAGCCATATGGATATGGAGGATATAGTCCTCAATCCAGACCCCAGGGTCTGTTGTTCCGTCGTATGCCTCTATGTTTACGGGTTTGAATCCCTCTGGAAATTCATGGTCCAGCACCTAATCGATGAAACATAAGGGGTGTGCGACACCCCTATATCTGGGTGTACCGCATTGTTCGGATGTTTGTTGTGTTGCATCGTATGCTGGAGCACGCTTGCGTGGTCCATAGATGGATCTGGCTTCGCCATCCTTTTGATGCGAGCCCTCGCATGGATCGCATATTGGCTTATGTGCGGCGTTGTTTGCCGCTCTTTGTTGGCCGTGAGGTCGTCTATCCGGCCAGGTGGCCGTTTTAATTTTTGGCCGCGGGGGATCTAATGCCTCTTCATCGAATTCAAGTAGCAACTTCCGCTTCGGGTAGCTCTTGGTGGGGCGATTACCGCCATACTTCGCTGCCGTGTTGAGTACTTTACTCCATCTGATTTGGAGTGTGTCTTGCGCAGCCTTGAGCCTTTGCTTCTGCTTTTTTAGAATCCTCGCGGTGGCAACAAGCCTTTGATGGGCATTATATTGCTCCGGGTGTCTGTTTGGTGTTATGTCATCCAGACTATTATCTTTGACAGAATCGGGTTGTTCGGTTTGATTCTCCGCATTGCCGTGGTCTGGCAATGGTTCAACCTGCTCTAACGCTGGGTCTGTATGATCGTTATCGAGGTGGGATTTGGGGCGGTGCTTACGCCGCCGCTTTGACTGCTTCTCGAGGGGACAACCCTTTGTTGCGTCCTTCTGTTCCTCGTCGTCGTTTTCTTTTGGTGTGTCCACCATGTATACGTCATGTGGTGAAGTGGGCGTGCAGTGCCCTGTGGGCAGTGGTTCTTGTTCGTCTCCTGCATCGTCGTCCATACTGTCGATGTCTTCGGAGTCGGAGTCGAGCATGTCGGTTAAGTCATCGACAGTGGCTACTAGGTGGGTGGTGGGTGGGCGGCGAATTTCTTCGTCATCCTCATCCCAATCCGGCCGGACATAGTTCGGCCCGGATCCTCCTGACAAGGAGAGAGACCTTAATGAGTTCAGTATATCGCCGAAGGGCGAGTGCTGAAAGATATCCGCGGAGGTAAACTCCATGATTGGCGCCCAATTGGATTTGATAGGAACGGGCGCGGGCGGTTAGGAGTCCGTGGCCGCAGAAGTATCCAGCAGTTTAACAACACGACTCTTGTGAAGGGTAAGGTCAATATTCGGCTCGATCGCCACTGAGGATACGACCTCCATGACGGGGTCTATCCACCCGTCCATGGATGGCGCAACCGGCTCCGAATTGAGACTCGGAGCGACTGCCGGTGCGATCTCCTGAATACGGTCCGATGGTAGAGCTAAATCGTGCTCATCGTGACCGTGTGGCACACTTGGCAGGGGCTCGAATCCATCGAAGATCAAGTCTCCGCGGATATTGGTCGTGTAATTTAAGCTTCTAGACCTGACCTGACGGCCAGGCGCATAACTTTCGATCTGCTCCAGATGGCCAAGCGAGTTGGCCCACAGTGCGAAGCCGGCGAACACAAAGATCTGTCCGGGGAGAAAAGTCTCACCCTGGACTACATCGCTACCGATGATAGAAGGAGCCATCAAGCCTAACGGTGACGACACAGAGGAACTCTCAATGAAAGCACCAATGTCGGTGTCAAAACCGGCGGATCTCGGGTAGGGGGTCCCGAACTGTGCGTCTAAGGCGGATGGTAACAGGAGGCAGGGGACACGATGTGTTACCTAGGTTCGGGCCCTCTTGATGGAGGTAAAACCCTACGTCATGCTTGATTAATATTGATGATATGGGTATTACAAGAGTAGATCTACCACGAGATCAGAGAGGCTAAACCCTAGAAGCTAGCCTATGGTATGATTGTATGTTGTCCTACAGACTAAAACCCTCCGGTTTATATAGACACCGGAGAGGGTTAGGGTTACACAAGGTCGGTTACAAAGGAGGATATACACATATTCGTATTGCCTAGCTTGCCCTCCACGCCAAGTAGAGTCCCATCCGGACACGAGACGAAGTCTTCAATCTTGTATCTTCATAGTCCAACAGTCCGGCCAAAGGATATAGTCCGGCTGTCCGGAGACCCCCTAATCCAGGACTCCTTCACCTGGGATATCGGCGCAGGCGCGCAGCTCAGCACCCTTGCCTGGATGGTGAGCCACACCCCGTGAGCGGCTGTCGCCGCGCATGGCTCTCGTGTCTTGCAGCTCTTGGGTGGCCTTGGTGATAAACTCCTGGGTGGTGGGCACTCCTCGCCTTGTGCTCTCTTGAGAAAGGTGTGCCTTGAAGCACACTTCCAAGTGGTGCCCTAGAGCCTCCCTCGTGAGGTTGGCAAGGTCTGAGGCTCTCCAGAAGAGAGCCCCCGAGCCCTGCCCGAGGAGGGCACCGGGCGCGCTTTCCTATGCGATGGAGGGAGGCGCCCCTAGAGCGGGCGCTGGTCCTGACGAGGTTCCTGATGCGACGCCATCTTCTTAGGGCCCTGCGCGGCGCGGCAGCTTCTTCTTGGGGACGGTCTCCCGAGGGCCTTCACTTCTGCGGTCAGGGTTGTCGATTGCTGCGCCTTGGAAGGCGCGCTCAAGGGAGCACACTACATCTCTTTCTTCACACGGGACCGTGATAATTCCCTAGCTTCCTGGCATCTTGAGGACGTTGTAGCCATGGTGAGTGACTGCCATGAACTTGGCCTGGGTTGGATACCCGAGGATGGCATTGTACGGCAGGCGAATGTGCGCGACGCCGAAGTCGATGAGCTCAGTGCGGTAGTTCTTGCGCTCCCCGAAGGTGACAGGCAGGCGGACTTGCCCTATTGGTGTGGTGGAACCGTCAGTCACTCCTGAGAAATGCTTGGTCGGCTGGAGCTAGTCATGGGCACTTGGAGGTTGTCAAACGTGTTGGCAGACAGGACATTGAGCCCTGCGCCGCCGTCGATGAGAGTCTTGGTGACTTGCACATTGCTGATGACCAGGGAGCACAACATAGGGAGTGTGCCAGCGGTGGCTGCGCACTTGAGCTGGTCGGCTGCGTTGAAGGTGATGGCGCATTGGGACCACTTGAGCGGGCGTGTGGCCTCGAGCTTGGGGAGCGCCGCGTTCACCTCGCGGGCGAACTATTTGAAGATGCACTAAGAGGCTGGTGCCTGAGCACCGCCCAAGATGCAAGCGATCGCACACGGCTCCTGGAAGCCCCCAGCTCCCTCGTCCTGGAGATGGTCGTCATTCCTTCTTGGCGGCGGCAACAGGGGGAGACCGGCGTTGCCCTAGGGGCGATCCTCACGAGGCTGGTCCCTGCAGGCGCCCTCGCGAGGTTGGTCCTGTGAGCGGTCCTCATGAGGCCGGTCACCCCACTCCTGGTGTGGGCCACGGTCGTCCCAGCGTCCGCCTCTGCATCCTCCTCCGCGGCCGTAGCCTCGGTCATTGCGCTCGGGGCGTCGACCGAAGTGTCCTTCCCGAATTGCTCTGAGCTCCTGGCAGTCACTGGTGTTGTGGGTGTTTAGGTTGTGGAAGGCTTAGAATGGACGGCCGTTCTTGGACGACTCGGGCTGATCTCTATCTCGCTTGGTGTCAGGCTCCGCTGCGAGCACTACTGCCTCTTTGCGCTTCACGTCCTTGGCCTTGGCCTTCTTCTCCTCCACTCCTGTAGCCGGCAGCTCAAGGAGAGAGAGGCGCCCCTCCTCAGCTCCTGCGCACTTGGTCGCCAGGTTGAACAGCTCCTGAGATGTACAGAGCTCCTCATGGATATCCAGCTCTTCCTTCATCTTGACGTTGCAGACACCGTCAGAAAACACGAAGATGATGGTCTCATTCATGACCCTGGGGATCTTGAGGCAGGTGCTATTGAAGCATTGGATGTACTTCTGGAGGGTCTCTCACGGCTGTTGCTTGATGCAGCGTAGATCGCCCACGACCGGTGGGCGGTCACGAGTGCCCTGAAAGTTGGCGATGAAGTGGTCGCGCATCTCGTCCTAGGAGGAGATCGAGCCATGCTGCAGGTTCAGGAGCTAGGAGCGGGCCCCATCCTTGAGAGCCATGGGAAACCAGTTCGCCATGACTTTTTCTTCGCCGTTGGCCGCTTCGATGCTCAACTCATAGAGCTGCAGGAACTCTGCGGGGTCGGTGGTGCCGTCGTACCGAGGAGGCAGATGTAGCTTGAACTTGCCTAGCCAGGAAACGCTACGCAGCTCAGGGGTAAAGGCGCAGTAGCCTGCCATGGTTGCCGAGGCCCGCTTCCGAGGCAGAGCTTGGTCTTGGCGAGGTCCGCGCTACGCCACTGCAGGTGTCGCGCGGTCTTGACGAGGTGGCACGGGGAGCGCTGGTGCAGCTTCTCGCGGCCGCGGGATTTTCTTGGCAGCTCCTTTCTTCATGCATGGGCACCGGGCGCGGTGGATCATGCCGTGGTGGCATGCGCCTTGGCGCCAAGGCACCGTCTTGGGGTTGAGGCGGTGGAGGCACGCCATGAGTCCTGTCGCCCGCGGCCTGTTGAGGGGGAGGCAGAGAGTGGGACGGCGCCAGGGAGCCCCCCGCGGCACGAACGAGCTCGGTGATGCGGTCGAGCCACTCCTCATAGATGTCATCAACGGGGCAGTAACGCGGGAGCTCGTTCGCCGCGATGAGCATGGCCCGTGCCTCGATGGGAGCACGGTGCGCGTGAGACGAAGAACCAGTAGGGGTGAGTGGTGGAGTAGCGGTGCGGCCGTCCTGCCGCATCGAAGGATGTTGCGAGGACGCCTGCTGCTCGTTTCCCACCGAGCCGGTGGCAGCGTTGGCGGCGGGGGACGGAGAACGGGGAGGGGGCCCACCTATGGGAGCCGTCTGAGCGACGCGGGCGGTGAGGGCTGCCCGACGCTTGGCCCGAGCACGGCGAGCGTCCTCCATGGAGACGTCGGAGCGACGGAGCGATGGAGTGACGAGTTGGCGGAAGGGAAGCTACGGCGCACCCCTACCTGGCGCGCCAAATGTCGGGATGTGGGGTTCCGGCAAACCCTTAAGGTTTGAACACCGGGGTGCGCGCGGAGCCTTTCCCTCCTGCCGATCAACGCTCTAGCTCACTAGATCTCGCGGACGAATTCGACAAACTCTCAACACAGAAAGACACAGGGTTTATACTGGTTCGGGCCACTGTTGTGCTGTAATACCCTACTCCAGTGTGGTGGTGGTGGATTGCCTCTAGGGCTGATGATGAACAATACAAGGGAAGAACAGCCTCCTGAGGTTGAGGTGTTCTTGCGCGTGTCAGGTTGTGGTGTGTCTCTTTTGCTTCGCTCTCATCCCTCAGATCATCCCCCATCCACTGTGGTGGCTAGTCCTACCTATAGAGGCCCTGGTCCTCTTCCCAAATATCGAGCGGGAAGGGAGCCAACAATGGCGGGATAATTTGAAGGGGGGCAGCTAGTACAAGTTATCCTGACAAAAGTAGTCTTCGCCTGCACAAAGCTCTGGTGGCGACGCCGTCTTGGGCTCCACGATGACCTCCGTCTTGCAGTCCATGGTCTTGGTCTTGTTGCACTGAAATGGCAACTGAGGGAGTCCTGGATTAGGGAGTGTCCGGACAGCCGGACTGTTGGACTATGAAGATACAAGATTGAAGACTTCGTCCCGTGTCCGGATGGGACTTTCCTTGGCATGGAAGGCAAGCTTGGCAATACGGATATGTGGATCTCCTTCCTTGTAACCGACTCTGTGTAACCCTAGCCCCCTCCGGTGTCTATATAAACCGGAGGGTTTAGTCCGTAGGACATAACATACAATCATACCATAGGCTAGCTTTTAGGGTTTAGCCTCTCCGATCTCATGGTAGATCCACTCTTGTAATACCCACATCATCAAGAATAAATCAAGCAGGACGTAGGGTTTTACCTCCATCAAGAGGGCCCAAACCTAGGTAAAACATCGTGTCCCCTGCCTCCTGTTACCATCCGCCTTAGATGCACAGTTCGGGACCCCCTACCCGAGATCCGCCGGTTTTGACACCGACATTGGTGCTTTCATTGAGAGTTCCACTGTGCCGTCGCCAGAAGGAAGGATGTCTTGTCTCGTCTTTAAATACGGTACTACTATTGGGGGATCTTTGGCTGTCGGCCAAACTCTCCAGCTAGGCGGTTTCGTCATGACCACCTGTTCAGCCGCCGCGCCAATGATGACTTCTCAGGTCATCAAAAGCAGCCTCCACGTCAAATCGGCACTCGCCGAACAGATGGATCCAATGGGGCTCGCTTCCCTAAACGAGCTCTTGGATTGCATCGCCGCCCTGGGAGTCGCTACGGACTATGATCGGATTGGGCTTAAACCCGATCAAAGGGAGATTAACTCTCCGCCGGTCACCCATCATATTGCAGTGGTGGAGGAACAATGTGGCGACCTCTCCTCCATCTTGAGGACCAACTATGTCCGGATTCCTGAGCTCTTCGAGCCGGATACCCATTCACAGGAGGACAACATCCAATCCCTGAACTTAGAGTCAGGCAGCGGGCCAGGATTGTCGGGCAACACCCCGGAACCAAAATTTCCAAAATTGGAAACTCCTCGGCCCCTGGATCCCAGATCGGGTAGGGGTTCGGATTCAATTCCACCCACCCACCCAAACATAAGCGATCTTTCCCACATCATGCAAGAGCCCCAGGAAACAGTACATCACTATTGGGCCAGATTCCTCCTTGCGATGAACAAGGTTAAGGACTGTCGTGAGGAAGACGCAATCTTATTTTTCTGCAATAATTGCATGGACAAGGGAATCCTTAACGCCATAAATCGTCATGAGATATCACGCTTCGCTGACTTGGCGTCCATAGTACGGAATTACTGTGCGATGGAAAGTGCCTGGAAAACTGAAACAAACTTTTGGGATAATCCGGCCCTAAATACGAACCCAGTCCGAAATAAAAGGGTGCACTATCAAAAGACACCCGGGTCAACTACCAAAAAGCAAAAACCCTCTATAGGGCATGGAACCGTACTGGAGGGATGGCTCAATGGACCCTGTAAAATTCATAGTACAGAGGGCGCCATACCAACACATAGCCTTAGAGCATGTTGGATACTCCGGCAGGTAGCCAAAAGTGGCGAGGATCTCCTAATTCCAGCAGCCACAGAGCACCATCCCAGAAATACCAGTATGGTATTAACATTCTTCGAGACCTTCGCATCAAATAATAGGCGAAAGCGAACACTCCGCAACCTTGCCAAAATCTACCACGTGGCAACAATAAACCCATGGAGTGACACGGCTATTACTTTCAATGCCAGTGACGAACCTAAATTCCGAACAGCCCGAGCACCAGCCGCATTGGTCCTCAGTCCAATTGTGGATGGCTTTCGACTCACCAAGGTACTCATGGACGGCTACAGCGGATTAAACCTCATCTATGAGGAAACCCTTCAAAAAATTGAAATAGACTGGAACCGCATCGAGTGAAGCAACACAACCTTTAGAGGAATAATCCCCAGTCGGGAAGCGCGCTATACAGGCAAAATCACACTAGATGTGGTGTTCGGCACGCTGGAGAATTACAGGTCCGAAGAGATTACGTTCCAAGTGGCCCCGTTCAGTAGCAGTTACCACGCCCTGTTAGGTCGGGAGGCGTTCACAATCTTCCAAGTGGCCCCGTTCAGTAGCGGGTACATGAAGCTCAAAATGCCCGGGCCCAACGGAATTATCACGCTTGCTAGTGATCCGGACACAGCACTCCGCGCCGAAAACAAGACAGCAGCACTGGGCCTTGAGGCATTATCCGAAGCCCTAGTGGCTGAGGAACTAACTGCGTTGTGCTCCACGGTGAACAGGGACGATGTGATACTCAATAAGAGATCCAAGTCCACCTCCTTTAAACCGGGGGATGAAATAGTCAAAATCCAAGTCCATCCAACTGACTCTACAAAAACAGCTTCCATCGGGGCACAATTAAACCCTGACATAGATGCCGCACTACAAGAGTTCCTACGCAAGAACTGGGACATTTTTGCCTGGCACCCTTCAGACATGCCAGGAATCCCACGCAGGCTGGCCAAGCACAGCCTCAATATCCTAAAGGGATTCAAGCCGGTCAAGCAGGCTCTTCGGCGTTTCTCTGAACCTAAGAGACAAGCCATGGGAGAGGAACTAGCAAAGTTATTGGAGGCCAGATTCATTAGAGAAATAAAACATCCGGACTGGCTAGCAAACCTGGTGATGGTACCAAAGAAGGACAAATCATGGCACCTGTGCGTCGATTTTAAGGACCTCAACAAGGCTTGCCCAAAGGATCCCTTCTCCCTCCCCCGCATCGATCAAATTATCGACGCTACCGCAGAACACGATTCATTGTGTTTCCTCGACGCATACTCCGGCTACAACCAAATTAAGATGGCGGAGCCCGACCAAGCCGCAACGACATTCATCACACCATACGGCCCCTTCTGCTTCAACATAATGCCCTTTGGGCTCAAAAACGCCGGCGCAACATATCAGCGCATGATTCAGACATGTCTGGCAAACTAGATCGGCAAAACAGTGGAGGCATACGTAGATGACGTGGTCATCAAAACCAAACATGTCGAATCTCTAGTAGATAACTTGAGGCTCACATTCGATAACCTCCGAACATATGACATCAAGCTCAACCCGGAAAAATGCGTTTTCAGTGTGCCAGCCGGAAAGCTCTTGGGCTTCATTGTATCCGGCAGAGGAATTGAAGCAAATCCGGCCAAGATCCGAGCTCTATCACAATTGGATATCCCAACAGACCTCAAACAAATCCAGAAATTAACTGGATGCGTGGCGGCTCTAACCCTCTTTATCTCCCGCCTGTGAGAAAAGGCATGACCCCTTTATCGCCTCCTTCGACGCACCGAACACTTTGAGTGGACGGATGCCGCCATAGCCGGATTGGAAGAAATAAAAGCCATATTGGCAACCAACCCAGTCCTGGCCGCGCCAAACATTGGCGAACCAATGATGTTATACATTGCGGCAACTCATCAAGTTGTGAGCGCAGTGCTCGTCGTCGAACGAGAAACAGACGGACATAAATTCCCCCTTCAAAAGTTGGTCTACTATGTATCCACTGTCCTTACTCCATGCAAGTCACGGTTCCCGCATTATCAAAAGATAGCATACGCGGTATTCATGGCATCCCGGAAGCTGCGACACTACTTTCAAGAGTGTTTGATAACAGTAGCCTCGGAAGTGCCACTTAATGATATTATAAACAACCGCGACGCCACGGGCCGTATTTCCAAATGGGTCATCGAGCTCCTCCCGTTCGACATAACTTACAAGCCGCAACGAGCCATTAAGTCGCAAGTATTGGCCGACTTTGTCGCCGAATGGACGGAAGCTGAACTCCCTAAAGAGTATGGCGCATATTCCAACTGGATCATGCACTTCGACGGCTCCAAAATGCTGGCTGGTCTGGGGGCTGGCATCGTTCTGACATCCCCAACCAGAGATACAGTCCAATACGTACTCCAGATAATGTATACAGACTCCAACAACGCAGCCGAATACGAGGCCCTTCTACATGGTCTCCGGATGGCAGTATCCATGCGCATTCAATGCCTAGAGGTGTGGGGGGATTCGAACCTCACAATATCCCAAATAAATGGAGACTTTGATGCCAAGGATCCGAAAATGGCGTCTTATCGCAACGCCGTCCTAAAAATGTCAGCTCTGTTCGAGGGGCTCGAATTTCACCATATAGCCCGCGAAAACAATCAGGCGGCAGATGTCCTCGCACGCATCGGCACAAAACGCGATGCGGTCCCCCCTAACATCTTTTTTGGAGAGGCTTTTCAAGCCATCCTTGGTATGGGAAGGGGACACTGGTAACAACAAACCGGACCCAACCGCAATGCCCGATACCGAACACTCTAACATAATCGGAGGCTCT
>NC_057806.1:298061950-298062784 GCF_018294505.1 Triticum aestivum | reverse complement strand
GTTATAATGGATGTCATCGCCCCGTGGACAGAACCATTCCTGGCCTACTTAACTAGGCAGGAACTCCCTGAGGACCAAAACGAGGCACGCTGCATAGTGCGGCGATCTAAAGCCTACAAGGTCCATGAGGGAGAGCTTTATAAGAAAAGCACCACCGGAGTCCTTCAAAGGTGCATCTTCGAAGAGGAAGGGCGGAAGCTTCTGGCAGAAATTCATGCCGGACTCGGCGGCCACCACGCTGCAGCCTGGGCCCTTGTAAGCAAGGCCTTCCGTACAGGTTTTTACTGGCCTACGGCCTGGGCAGACGCACTGGACCTGGTCCAACACTACGTGGGTTGCCAGCTTTTTGCAAATCAAAGCCATATGCCGCCCACCGCCCTCCACACAATCCCCATTACCTGGCCCTTCGCGGTCTGGGGGCTTGACATGGTTGGACCCCTTAAAGGACGAACCCACAAGAAAAAATATTTGCTGGTCATGGTGGATAAATTCACCAAATAGATAGAGGCCAAGCCTGTTAAGACGGCCGAATCTGGACCGGTGATAGACTTCATATCCGGGGTCATACACCGTTATGGCGTCCCCCACAGCATCATCACTGATAACGACACGAACTTCACGGCCAATGAGGTAAAACTCTGGTGCAAAAACATGGGCATCGAGCTCGATTACGCTTCCGTCTATCACCCACAAACTAACGGTCAAGTCGAACGAGCAAATGGTCTTATCATGAGCGGCATCAAACCCAGATTAGTGCAGTCCCTAAAGGAATCTAACACACACTGGGTAGAGGAGCTCGACTCCGTACTCTGGGGGCTGCGGACCATGCCGAAT
>NC_057806.1:298061067-298061940 GCF_018294505.1 Triticum aestivum | reverse complement strand
GCGCTACTGGATACACACCATTCTTTATGGTATACGGCGCAGAGGCGGTTCTGCCCTGCGACATAATTCATGACTCACCTCGAGTGCGCATGTACGAACAAAGAGAAGTCGAGCTCGATCGGCAGGACAGTCTGGACGCCCTGGAGGAGGAGCGTGACGTGGCAAAAGCCCGTTCCGCATTCTATCAACAGCAGGCTTGAAGATACCAAATCAGAGAAATATGGGCCAAAACTTATAATGTTGGCGAATTAGTTCTACGCCTACCGGAGAAGAAAAAGGACAAACTCAAGCCCAAATGGGAGGGTCCCTTCATTATTGACCAAGTTCTGACTGGTGGGGTGTACCGTCTGCGGGATGCATCGGACAACCGACTCGAGCCGAACCCATGGAACGCTGCCAGACTCCAAAGATTCTACACCTAGCGCCGGACTGTGTGTTCGTCTCCTTCCTCTGTCCATTTTTATACACTATCTGTCTTTTATTTCTCTCCTCCTCCCCTTATTTTCTCTCACAGCCTTTAAGGGCCAATTTGTGCCTTGTTAGCACACAACTGACGCGCTATCCGTGCTCATTATACCTGGGGGCTTCTTTCACAGAAGCTTATTTATTTATACGGGCTTCATGCCCAGCACATGTGTCATCCTTCCGCATGTACCCTTGATTCACCATTATATGCATCGATATCACTTAAGTTTTGGCCAAGCTGGGTTGCCTGGCTCTTGTATTTATGCCCTACGTTCCCGTTAATTCGGCTAGGGCATAAGGGGAGCACCTCTACGATTGTTACTGCCGAGTCAGCCGGATGTGTACCTCAGACTGGGTGAAGCCGAAAGCTAGCGTTCTTAAGGGAATATTCGGTCGGTGAACAAAAGA